>NW_027038029.1:0-24929 GCF_034236695.1 Oncorhynchus nerka | reverse complement strand
ACCTACAGTACCTACCTACCTACAGTACCTACCAACAGTACCTACCTACCTACCTACAGTACCTTCTTACAGTACTGCCTACAGTACCTACCTAGTACCTTCCTACAGTACCTACCTAGAGTACCTACCTACCTACAGTACCTACCTACCTACCTACCTACCTTACAGTACCTACCTACAGTACCTACCTAACTACAGTACCTACCAACCTAGTACCTACCATACCTACCTACAGTACCTACCTACCTACAGTACCTACCTACAGTACCTACCTACAATACCTACCACCGTACCTACCCAGTACCTACCTACAGTACCTACCAGTACCTACCTACCGTACCTACCTACAGTACCTACCTACCTACAGTACCTACCTAACCCACCTACCTACACCCACCTACCTTCAGTACCTACCTACAGCACCTACAGTACCTACCACAGTACCTACCTACCTACAGTACCTACCTACCCACCTTCCCACTACAGCACCTACCTACAGTACCTTCAGTACCTACAGTACCTACCTACCTACAGTACCTACCTACAGTACCCACCTACCTACAGTACCTACCTAGTACCTTCCTACAGTACCTACCTACAGTCCTACCTACCTACCTACAGTACCTACCTACCTACAGTACCTACCTACAGTACCTACAAACAGTACCTACCTACCTACAGTACCTACCTACAGTACCTACCTACCAGCACCTACCTACAGTACCTACCTACAGTACCTCACACCTACAGTACCTACCTACAGTACCTACCTACAGTACCTACCTACAGTACCTGCCTACAGTACCTACAGTACCTACCTACAGTACCTACCTACCCTACAGTACCTACCTACAGTACCTACCTACAGTACCTACCACAGTACCTACACCCACAGTACCTACAGTACCTACCTACAGTACCTACCCACAGTACCTACCTACCGTACCTACCATAGTACCTACCTAACAGTACCTTCCAACAGTACCTACCTACAGTACCTACCTACCTACAGTACCCCTACAGTACCTACAGTACCTACCTACAGTACCTACCTACCTACAGTACCTACCTACAGTACCTACCTACAGTACCTACAGTACCCACAGTACCACCACAGTACAGTACCTACACAGTACCTACCCCTACAGTACCTACCTACCACCACCTACCTACCTACCTACCTACCTACCTACAGTACCTACCTACCAGCAGTACCTACCTACAGTACCTACCTACAGTACCTACCTACCTAGTACCTACCTACCCTACAGTACCCACCTACAGTACCTACCTACCCACAGTACCTACCTACAGCAGTACCTACCTACAGTACCTTCCACAGTACCTACCTACAGTACCTACCTACCCTACCTACAGTACCTACCTACAGTACCTACCAATACAGTACCTACCTACCTACAGTACCTACCTACCTACAGTACCTACCTACAGTACCTACCTACAGTACCTACCTACCTACAGTACCTACCTACCTACAGTACCTACCTACCTACAGTACCTACCTACCTACCTACAGTACCTACCTACCTACAGTACCTACCACAGTACCTACCTACAGTACCTACCTACAGTACCTACCTACCTACAGTACCTACCTACAGTACCTACCTACCTACAGCACCCACCTACCTACAGTACCTACCTACCTACAGTACCTACCTACAGTACCTACCACAGTACCTACCTACCTACAGTACCTACCTACAGTACAGTACCTACCTACCAGTACCTACCTTCAGTACCTACAGTACCTACCTACCTACAGTACCTACCTACAGTACCTACCTACCACAGTACCTACCTACCTACCTAGTACCTACCTACCTACAGTACCTACCTACAGTACCTTCCTACAGTACCTACCTACAGTACCTACAGTACCTACCTACCTACAGTACCTACCTAACGTACCTTCCTACAGTACCTACCTACAGTACCTACCTACCTACAGTACCTACCTACAGTACCTACCTACCTACAGTACCTACCTACAGTACCTACCTACAGTACCTACCTACAGTACCTACCTACCGTACCTACCTACAGTACCTACCTACAGTACCTACCTACCTACAGTACCTACCTACAGTACCTACCTACCTACAGTACCTACCTACAGTACCTACCTACAGTACCTACCTACCTACAGTACCTACCTACAGTACCTTCTTACAGTAACTTCTTACAGTACCTACCTACAGTACCTACCTAACTACAGTACCTACCATACCTTCCTACAGTACCTACCTACAGTACCTACCCACCTACAGTACCTACCTACAGTACCTACCTACAGTACCTACAGTACCTACCTACCTACAATACCTACCTACCTACATTACCTACCTACCGTACCTACCTATAGTACCTACCTACAGTACCTACCTACCTACAGTACCAAACTACAGTACCTACCTACCTACAGTACCTACCTACAGTACCTTCTTACAGTACCTACCTACAGTACCTACCTACCTACAGTACCTACCTACAGTACCTACCTACAGTACCTACCTACAGTACCTACCTACAGTACCTACCTACCTACAGTACCTACCTACCTACAGTACCTACCTAACGTACCTTCCAACAGTACCTACCTACAGTACCTACCTACCTACAGTACCTACCTACAGTACCTACCTACAGTACCTACCTACAGTACCTACAGTACTACCTACAGTACCTACCTAACGTACCTAGTACCCTACCCACAGTACCTACCTACAGTACCTACCTACCTACAGTACCTACCTACAGTACCTACAGTACCTACCTACAGTACCTACCTACCTACAGTACCTACCTACAGTACCTACCTACCAGTACCTTCCTACAGTACCTACCTACAGTACCTACCTACCTACAGTACCTACCTACAGTACCTACAGTACCTACCTACAGTACCTACCTACAGTACCTACCTACCTACCTACCTACAGTACCTACCTACAGTACCTACCTACAGTACCTACCTACCTACAGTACCTACCTACCTAGTACCTACCTACAGTACCTACCTACCTACAGTACCTACCCTACCTACAGTACCTACCTACCTACCTACAGTACCTACCTACAGTACCTACCTACAGTACCTACCTACCTACAGTACCTACCTACCTACAGTACCTACCTACCTACAGTACCTACCTACAGTACCTACCTACCTAGTACCTACCTACAGTACCTACCTACCTACAGTACCTACCTACAGTACCTACCTACAGTACCTACCTACCTACAGTACCTACCTACAGTACCTACCTACAGTACCTACCTACCCTACAGTACCTACCTACCTACAGTACCTACCTACAGTACCTACCTACAGTACCTACCTACCTACAGTACCTACCTACAGTACCTACCTACAGTACCTACCTACAGTACCTACCTACCTACAGTACCTACCTACCTACACAGTACCTACCTACCTACAGTACCTACCTACAGTACCTACCTACAGTACCTACCTACCTACAGTACCTACCTACACCTACCTACAGTACCTACCTACCTACAGTACCTACCTACCTACAGTACCTACCTACCTACCTACCTACAGTACCTACAGTACCTACCTACAGTACCTACCTACCTACAGTACCTACCTACCTACAGTACCTACCTACCTACAGTACCTACCTACCTACAGTACCTTCCTACAGTACCTACCTACCTACAGTACCTACCTACAGTACCTACCTACCTACAGTACCTACCTACAGTACCTACCTACAGTACCTACCTACAGTACCTACCTACCTACAGTACCTACCTACAGTACCTTCCTACAGTACCTACCTACAGTACCTACCTACCTACAGTACCTACCTACAGTACCTACCTACCTACAGTACCTACCTACAGTACCTACCTACCTACAGTACCTACCTACAGTACCTACCTTCCTACAGTACCTACCTACAGTACCTACCTACAGTACCTACCTACCTACAGTACCTACCTACCACAGTACCTACCTACCTACCTACCTACCTACAGTACCTTCCTACAGTACCTACCTACAGTACCTACCTACCCACAGTACCTACCTACAGTACCTACCACAGTACCTACCTACAGTACCTACCTACAGTACCTACCTACCTACAGTACCTACCACAGTACCTACCACAGTACCTACCTACAGTACCTACCCACCTACAGTACCTACCTACAGTACCTACCTACAGTACCTACCTACAGTACCTACCTACAGTACCTACCTACCTACCTACAGTACCTACCTACCGTACCTACAGTACCTACCTACCTACCTACAGTACCTACCTACCTACAGTACCTACCTACCTACAGTACCTACCTACCTACAGTACCTACCTACCTACCTACCAGTACCTACCTACCTACAGTACCTACCTACCTACAGTACCTTCCTACCTACAGTACCTACCTACAGTACCTACCTACCTACAGTACCTACCTACAGTACCTACCTACCTAGTACCTACCTACCTACAGTACCTACCTACAGTACCTACAGTACCTACCTACAGTACCTACCTACAGTACCTTCCTACAGTACCTACAGTACCTACCTACCTACAGTACCTACCTACAGTACCTACCTACAGTACCTACCTACCTACCTACCTACCTACAGTACCTACCTACAGTACCTACCTACCTACAGTACCTACCTACAGTACCTACCTACAGTACCTACCTACAGTACAGTACCTACCTACAGTACCTACCTACAGTACCTACCTACCTACAGTACCTACCTACCTACCTACCTACAGTACCTACCTACAGTACCTACCTACCTACAGTACCTACCTACAGTACCTACCTACCTACAGTACCTACCTACAGTACCTACCTACCTACAGTACCTACCTACAGTACCTACCGTACCTTCCTACAGTACCTACCTACAGTACCTACAGTACCTACCTACAGTACCTACCTACAGTACCTACCTACCTACAGTACCTACCTACAGTACCTACCTACCTACAGTACCTACCTACAGTACCTACAGTACCTACCTACAGTACCTTCCTACAGTACCTACCTACAGTACCTACCTACCTACAGTACCTACCTACAGTACCTACCTACCTACAGTACCTACCTACAGTACCTACCTACAGTACCTACCTACCTACAGTACCTACCATACCTTCCTACAGTACCTACCTACAGTACCTACCTACCTACAGTACCTACCTACAGTACCTACCTACCTACAGTACCTACCTACCTACAGTACCTACTACCTACAGTACCTACCTACCTACAGTACCTACCTACAGTACCTACCTACCTACAGTACCTACCTACAGTACCTACCTACCTACAGTACCTACCTACAGTACCTTCTTACAGTACCTACCTACAGTACCTACCTACCTACAGTACCTACCTACCTACAGTACCTACAGTACCTACCTACCTACAGTACCTACCTACAGTACCTACAGTACCTACCTACAGTACCTACCTACAGTACCTTCCTACAGTACCTACCTACAGTACCTACCTACCTACAGTACCTACCTACAGTACCTACCTACCTACAGTACCTACCTACAGTACCTACCTACAGTACCTACCTACCACAGTACCTACCTACAGTACCTACCTACAGTACCTACCTACAGTACCTTCCTACAGTACCTACCTACAGTACCTACCTACCTACAGTACCTACCTACAGTACCTACCTACAGTACCTACCTACAGTACCCTACCTACAGTACCTACCTACCTACAGTACCTACCTACCTACAGTACCTACCTACCTACAGTACCTACCTACAGTACCTACCTACCTACAGTACCTACCTACCTACCTACCTACCTACCTTACCTACCTACCTACAGTACCTACCTACAGTACCTACCTACCTACCTACCTACCTACAGTACCTACCTACCTACAGTACCTACCTACAGTACCTACCTACAGTACCTACCTACCTACAGTACCTACCTACAGTACCTACCTACAGTACCTACCTACAGTACCTACCTACAGTACCTACCTACAGTACCTACCTACAGTACCTACCTACAGTACCTACCTACCTAGTACCTACCTACCTACAGTACCTACCTACAGTACCTACCTACCTACAGTACCTACCTACAGTACCTACCTACCTACAGTACCTACCTACAGTACCTACCTACAGTACCTACCTACAGTACCTACCTACAGTACCTACCTACAGTACCTACCTACAGTACCTACTACCCTTCCTACAGTACCTACCTACCTACAGTACCTACCTACAGTACCTACCTACAGTACCTACCAGTACCTACAGTACCTACCTACACCTACCTACCACACAGTACCCACCTACCTACAGTACCCACCTACCTACACCTACCTACCTACCTACAGTACCTACCTACAGTACCTACCTACAGTACCTACCTACAGTACCTACCTACCACAGTACCTACCTACAGTACCTACCTACAGTACCTACCTACCTACAGTACCTACTACAGTACCTACCTACAGTACCTACCACAGTACCTTCCTACCTACCTACAGTACCTACCTACAGTACCTACCTACCTACAGTACCTACCTACCTACCTACCTACCTACAGTACCTACCTACAGTACCTACCTACCTACAGTACCTACCTACAGTACCTACCTACCTACAGTACCTACCTACAGTACCTACCTACAGTACCTTCCTACAGTACCTACCTACAGTACCTACCTACCTACAGTACCTACCTACAGTACCTACCTACAGTACCTACCAGTACCTACCTACAGTACCTACCTACCTACAGTACCTACCTACCTACAGTACCTACCTACAGTACCTACCACAGTACCTACCTACAGTACCTACAGTACCTACCTACAGTACCTACCTACAGTACCTACCTACCTACAGTACCTACCTACAGTACCTACCTACAGTACCTACCTACAGTACCTACAGTACCTACCTACAGTACCTACCTACAGTACCTACCTACAGTACCTACCTACCTACAGTACCTACCTACAGTACCTACCTACAGTACCTACCTACCTACAGTACCTACCTACCTACCTACAGTACCTACCTACAGTACCTACCTACCTACAGTACCTACCTACAGTACCTACCTACCTACAGTACCTACCTCCACAGTACCTACCTACAGTACCTACCTACCTACAGTACCTACCTACAGTACCTACCTACAGTACCTACCTACAGTACCTTCCTACAGTACCTACCTACAGTACCTACCTACCTACAGTACCTACCTACAGTACAGCACCTACCTACCTACCTACCTACAGTACCTACCTACCTACAGTACAGTACCACCTACAGTACCTACCTACAGTACCTACCTACCTACAGTACCTACCTACCTACAGTACCTACCTACAGTACCTACCTACCTACAGTACCTACCTACAGTACCTACCTACCTACAGTACCTACCTACAGTACCTACCTACCTACAGTACCTACCTACCTACCTACAGTACCTACCATACCTTCCTACAGTACCTACCTACAGTACCTACCTACCTACCTACCTACAGTACCTACCTACCTACAGTACCTACCTACAGTACCTACCTACCTACAGTACCTACCTACCTACAGTACCTACCTACCTACAGTACCTACCTACAGTACCTACAGTACCTACCTACAGTACCTACCTACCTACAGTACCTACCTACCCTACAGTACCTACCTACAGTACCTACCTACAGTACCTACCTACAGTACCTACCTACCTACAGTACCTACCTACCTACAGTACCTACCTACAGTACCTACCTACCTACAGTACCTACCTACAGTACCTACCTACCTACAGTACCTACCTACAGTACCTACCTACAGTACCTACCTACAGTACCTACAGTACCTACCTACCTACAGTACCTACCTACAGTACCTTCCTACAGTACCTACCTACAGTACCTACCTACCTACAGTACCTACCTACAGTACCTACCTACAGTACCTACCTACAGTACCTACCTACAGTACCTACCTACAGTACCTACCTACCTTCCTACAGTACCTACCTACAGTACAGTACCTACCTACAGTACCTACCTACAGTACCTACCTACCTACAGTACCTACCTACCAGTACCTACCAACCTACAGTACCTACCTACAGTACCTACCACAGTACCTACCTACAGTACCCTACCTACAGTACCTACCTTCCTACAGTACCTACCTACAGTACCTACCTACAGTACCTACCACAGTACCTTCCACAGTACCTACCTACCTACAGTACCTACCTACCTACAGTACCTACCAGTACCTACCTACAGTACCTACCTACAGTACCTACCTACAGTACCTACCTACCTACAGTACCTACCTACCTACAGTACCTACCTACAGTACCTACCTCCTACAGTACCTACCTACAGTACCTACCACAGTACCTACCTACAGTACCTACCTACAGTACACCAGTACCTACCTACAGTACCTACCTCAGTACCTACAGTACCTACCTACCTACAGTACCTACCTACAGTACCTACCTACCTACAGTACCTACCTACAGTACCTACCTACAGTACCTACCTACAGTACCTTCCTACCTACCTACAGTACCTACCTACCTACAGTACCTACCTACAGTACCTACCTACCTACAGTACCTACCTACAGTACCTACCTACAGTACCTACCTACAGTACCTACCTACCTACAGTACCTACCTACAGTACCTACCTACCTACAGTACCTACCTACAGTACCTACCTACAGTACCTACCTACAGTACCTACCTACAGTACCTACCTACAGTACCTACCTACAGTACCTACCTACCTACAGTACCTACCTCCTACAGTACCTACCCACAGTACCCCTACAGTACCTACCTACAGTACCTACCTTACCTACCTACAGTACCTTCCTACAGTACCTACCACAGTACCTACCTACCTAGTACCTACCTACAGTACCTTCCTACAGTACCTACCTACAGTACCTACCTACCTACAGTACCTACCTACCTACAGTACCTACAGTACCTACAGTACCTACCTACCCTACAGTACCTACCTACAGCACCTACCTTCCTACAGTACCTACCTACAGTACCTACCTACCTACAGTACCTACCTACAGTACCTACCTACAGTACCTACCTACAGTACCTACCTACAGTACCTACCAGTACCTACCTACCTACAGTACCTACCTACAGTACCTACCTAGTACCTACCTACCTACAGTACCTACCTACAGTACCTACCAGTACCTTCCTACAGTACCTACCTACAGTACCTACCTACCTACCACAGTACCTACCTACAGTACAGTACCACCTACAGTACCTACCTACAGTACCTACCTACAGTACCTACCTACAGTACCTACCTACAGTACCTACCTACCTACAGTACCTACCACAGTACCTACCAGTACCAGTACACCTACAGTACCTACCTACCTACAGTACCTACCTACAGTACCTTCTACAGTACCTACCTACAGTACCTACAGTACCTACAGTACCTACCTACAGTACCTACCTACCTACAGTACCTACCTACAGTACCTACCTACAGTACCTACCTACAGTACCTACCTACCTACAGTACCTACCTACAGTACCTACCTACAGTACCTACCTACAGTACCTACCTACCTACAGTACCTACCTACCTACAGTACCTACCTACCTACAGTACCTACCTACAGTACCTACCTACAGTACCTACCTACCTACAGTACCTACCTACCTACAGTACCTACCTACAGTACCTACCTACAG
This sequence comes from Oncorhynchus nerka, assembly GCF_034236695.1. NCBI lineage: Eukaryota > Metazoa > Chordata > Actinopteri > Salmoniformes > Salmonidae > Oncorhynchus > Oncorhynchus nerka. The sequence goes on along the minus strand of NW_027038029.1, from coordinate 15,134 downwards.
TACCTACCTACAGTACCTACCTACCTACAGTACCTACCTACCGTACCTACCTACAGTACCTACCTACCTACAGTACCTACCTACCTACACCTACCTACCTACAGTACCTACCTACAGTACCTTCCAGTACCTTCTTACAGTACCTACCTACAGTACCTACCTACCTACAGTACCTACCTACAGTACCTACCTACAGTACCTACCTACCTACCTACAGTACCTACCTACCTACAGTACCTACCTACCTACAGTACCTACCTACAGTACCTACCTACAGTACCTACCTACCTACAGTACCTACCTACAGTACCTACCTACCTACTTCCTAGTAGTACTACCTAGTACAGTACCTACAGTACTACAGTACCTACCTACAGTACCTACCTACCTACAGTACCTACCTACAGTACCTACAGTACCCCTACCTACAGTACCTACCTACAGTACCTACCTACAGTACCTACCAGTACCTACCTACCTACAGTACCTACCTACCTACAGTACCTACCTACCGTACCTACAGTACCTACCTACAGTACCTACCTACCTACAGTACCTACCTACAGTACCTACCTACCTACAGTACCTACCTACCTACAGTACCTACCACAGTACCTACCTACAGTACCTACCTACCTACAGTACCTACCTACCTACAGTACCTACCTACAGTACCTACCTACCTACAGTACCTACCTACAGTACCTACCTACCTACCTACCTACAGTACCTACCTACCTACCTACCTACAGTACCTACCTAGCTACCTACCTACAGTACCTACCTACAGTACCTACCTACAGTACCTACCTACAGTACCTACCTACCTAGTACCTACCTACCTAGTACCTACCTACCTACAGTACCTACAGTACCTACAGTACAGTACCTACAGTACCTTCTTACAGTACCTACCTACAGTACCTACCTACCTACAGTACCTACCTACAGTACCTTCCTACAGTACCTACCTACAGTACCTACCTACCTACAGTACCTACCTACCTACAGTACCTACCGTACCTACCTACAGTACCTACCTACCTACAGTACCTACCTACCTACACAGTACCTACCTACAGTACCTACAGTACCTACCTACAGTACCTACCTACAGTACCTTCCCTACAGTACCTACCTACAGTTACCTACCTACCTACAGTACCTACCTACAGTACCTACCTACAGTACCTACCTACAGTACCTACCTACAGTACCTACCTACAGTACCTACCTACAGTACCTACCTACAGTACCTACCTACCTACAGTACCTACCCACCTACAGTACCTACCTACAGTACCTACCTACAGTACCTACCTACCTACAGTACCTACAGTACCTACCTACCAGTACCTACCTACAGTACCTACCTACAGTACCTGCCACAGCACCTACAGTACCTACCTACCTACAGTACCTACCTACCTACAGTACCTACCTACAGTACCTACCTACACAGTACCTACCTACAGTACCTACCTACAGTACCTACCTACAGTACCTACCTACAGTACCTACCTACCTACAGTACCTACCTACCTACAGTACCTACCTACAGTACCTTCCTACAGTACCTACCTACAGTACCTACCTACCTACAGTACCTACCTACAGTACCTACCTACAGTACCTACCTACAGTACCTACCTACCTACAGTACCTACCTACAGTACCTACCTACCTACAGTACCTACCTACAGTACAGTACCTACCTACCTGAGTACCTACCACAGTACCTACCTACAGTACCTACCTACCTACAGTACCTACCTACCTACAGTACCTACCACAGTACCTTCCTACAGTACCTACCTACAGTACCTACCTACCTACAGTACCATACCTACCTACAGTACCTACCTACAGTACCTAGTACCTACCTACAGTACCTACCTACAGTACCTACCCACCTACAGTACCTACTACAGTACCTACCTACCTACAGTACCTACCTACAGTACCGTACCTACCTACAGTACCTACCTACCTACAGTACCTACAGTACCTACCTACCTAGTACCTACCTACCTACAGTACCTACCTACAGTACCTACCTACCTACCCACCTACAGTACCTACCTACAGTACCTACCTACCTACAGTACCTACCACAGTACCTACCTACAGTACCTACCTACCTACAGTACCTACCTACCTACCTACAGTACCTACCTACAGTACCTTCCTACAGTACCTACCTACAGTACCTACCTACCTACAGTACCTACCTACAGTACCTACCTACAGTACCTACCTACCTACAGTACCTACCTACAGTACCTACAGTACCTACAGTACCTACCTACCTACAGTACCTACCTACCTACCTACCTACAGTACCTACCTACCTACAGTACCTACAATACCTACCTACAGTACCTACCTACAGTACCTACCTACAGTACCTACCTACCTACAGTACCTACCTACAGTACCTACCTACCTACAGTACCTACCAGTACCTACCTACAGTACCTACCTACCTACCTACCTACAGTACCTTCCTACAGTACCTACCTACAGTACCTACCTACCTACAGTACCTACCTACAGTACCTACCTACAGTACCTAGTACCTACCTACAGTACCTACCTCCTACAGTACCTACCTACAGTACCTACCTACAGTACCTACCTACAGTACCTACCTACAGTACCTACCTACCTACAGTACCTACCTACAGTACCTACCTACAGTACCTACCTACAGTACCTACCTACAGTACAGTACCTACCTACCTACAGTACCTACCTACAGTACCTACAGTACCTACCTACAGTACCTACCTACCAGTACCTACCTACAGTACCTACCTACAGTACCTACCTACACAGTACCTACCTACAGTACCTACCTACCTACAGTACCTACCTACCTTCCTACAGTACCTACCTACAGTACCTACCTAACGTACCTTCCTACAGTACCTACCTACAGTACCTACCTACCTACAGTACCTACCTACAGTACCTACCTACAGTACCTACCTACAGTACCTACCTACAGTACCTACCTACCTACAGTACCTACCTACCTACCTACAGTACCTACCTACCTACAGTACCTACCTACAGTACCTACCTACAGTACCTACCTACCTACAGTACCTACCTACCTACAGTACCTACCTACCTACAGTACCTACCTACAGTACCTACCTACCCTACCTACAGTACCTACCTACCTACAGTACCTACCTACCTACAGTACCTACCTACAGTACCTACCTACAGTACCTACCTACAGTACCTACCTACCTACAGTAGTACCTACCTACAGTACCTACCTACCTAGTACCTACCTACCGTACCTACAGTACCTACCTACAGTACCTACCTACCTACCTAGTACCTACCTACAGTACCTACCTACCTACAGTACCTACCTACAGTACCTACCTACCTACCTACAGTACCTACCTACAGTACCTACCTACAGTACCTACCTACCTACAGTACCTACCTACCTACAGTACCTACCTACAGTACCTACCTACCTACAGTACCTACCTACAGTACCTACCTACAGTACCTACCTACCTACAGTACCTACCTACCTACAGTACCTACCTACAGTACCTACCTACCTACAGTACCTACCTACAGTACCTACCTACAGTACCTACCTACCTACAGTACCTACCTACAGTACCTACCTACCTACAGTACCTACCTACCTACAGTACCTACCTACCTACAGTACCTACCTACCTACAGTACCTACCTACAGTACCTACCTACAGTACCTACCTACCTACAGTACCTACCTACAGTACCTACCTACAGTACCTACCTACAGTACCTAGTACCTACCTACAGTACCTACCTACCTACCCTACAGTACCTACCTACAGTACCTACCTACCTACAGTACCTACCTACAGTACCTACCTACAGTACCTACCTACCTACAGTACCTACCTACCTACAGTACCTACCTACAGTACCTACCTACAGTACCTACCTACAGTACCTACCTACCTACAGTACCTACCTACCTACAGTACCTACCTACAGTACCTTCCTACAGTACCTACCTACCTACCTACCTACCTACAGTACCTACCTACAGTACCTACCTACCTACAGTACCTACCTACAGTACCTACCTACCTACAGTACCCTACCTACAGTACCTACCTACCTACAGTACCTACCTACCTACAGTACCTACCTACCTTCCTACAGTACCTACCTACAGTACCTACCTACCTACAGTACCTACCTACAGTACCTACCTACAGTACAGTACCTACCTACAGTACCTACCTACAGTACACCTACCTACAGTACTACAGTACCTACCTACCAGTACCTACCTACAGTACCTACAGTACCTACCTACAGTACCTACCTAACTACAGTACCTACCATACCTTCCTACAGTACCTACCTACAGTACCTACCCACCTACAGTACCTACCTACAGTACCTACCACAGTACCTACCAGTACCTAACACAGTACCCACCACAGTACCTACCTACCTACAGTACCTACCTACCCTACAGTACCTACCTACAGTACCTACCTACCTACAGTACCTACCTACCTACAGTACCTACCTACAGTACAGTACCTACCTACCCACAGTACCTACCTACCACAGTACCTACCAGCCTTCCTACAGTACCCCACAGTACCTACCTACAGTACCAGTACCTACCTACAGTACCTACCTACCTACAGTACCTACCTACAGTACCTACCTACCTACAGTACCTACCTACCTACAGTACCTACCTACAGTACCTTCCTACAGTACCTACCTACAGTACCTACCTACCTACAGTACCTACCTACAGTACCTACCTACAGTACAGTACCTACCTACAGTACCTACCTACAGTACCTACCTACAGTACCTACCTACAGTACCTACCTACAGTACCTACCTACAGTACCTACCTACCTACAGTACCTACCTACAGTACCTACCTACCTACAGTACCTACCTACCTACAGTACCTACCTACCTACAGTACCTACCTACCTACAGTACCTACCTACAGTACCTACCTACACAGTACCTACCTACCTACAGTACCTACCTACCTACCTACAGTACCTACCTACAGTACCTACCTACCTACAGTACCTACCTACAGTACCTTCCTACAGTACCTACCTACAGTACCTACCTACCTACAGTACCCTACCTACAGTACCTACCTACCTACAGTACCTACCTACCTACAGTACCTACCTACAGTACCTACCTACAGTACCTACCTACCTACAGTACCTACCTACAGTACCTTCCTACAGTACCTACCTACAGTACCTACCTACCTACAGTACCTACCTACAGTACCTACCTACAGTACCTACCTACAGTACCTACCTACAGTACCTACCTACAGTACCTACCTACCTACAGTACCTACCTACAGTACCTACCTACAGTACCTACCTACAGTACCTACCTACCAGTACCTACAGTACCTACCTACAGTACCTACCTACAGTACCTACCTACCTACAGTACCTACCTACAGTACCTACCTACAGTACCTACCTACCTACAGTACCTACCTACCTACAGTACCTACCTACAGTACCTACCTACAGTACTACCTACAGTACCTACCTACCTACAGTACCTACCTACCTACAGTACCTACCTACAGTACCTACCTACAGTACCTACCTACAGTACTACCCTACAGTACCCACCACCTACAGTACCCACTACCTACAGTACCTACCTACAGTACCCACCTACCTACAGTACCTACCTACAGTACCTACCCACAGTACCTACCTACAGTACCTACCTACAGTACCTACCTACCCACAGTACCTACCTACACAGTACCTACCTACAGTACCTACCTACCTACAGTACCTACCTACCTACAGTACCTACCTACCTACAGTACCTACCTACAGTACCTACCTACCTACAGTACCTACCTACAGTACCTACCTACAGTACCTACCTACAGTACCTACCAGTACCTTCCTACAGTACCTACCTACAGTACCTACCTACCTACAGTACCTACCTACAGTACCTTCCTACAGTACCTACCTACCTACAGTACCTACCTACAGTACCTACCTACAGTACCTACCTACAGTACCTACCTACCTACAGTACCTACCTACAGTACCTACCTACAGTACCTACCTACAGTACCTACCTACCTACAGTACCTACCTACAGTACCTACCTACCTACAGTACCTACCTACAGTACCTACCTACAGTACCTACCTACCTACAGTACCTACCTACAGTACCTTCCTACCTACAGTACCTACCATACCTACCTACAGTACCTACAGTACCTACCTACAGTACCTACCTACCTACCTACAGTACCTACCTACAGTACCTACCTACAGTACCTACCTACAGTACCTACCACAGTACCTACCTACCTACCTACCTACCTACAGTACCTACCTACAGTACCTACCTACAGTACACCTACCTACAGTACCTACCTACAGTACCTACCTACCTACCTACCTACAGTACCTACCTACACAGTACCTACCTACCTACAGTACCTACCTACAGTACCCAGTACCTACTCTACCTACAGTACCTACAGTACCTACCTACAGTACCTACCAGTACCTACAGTACCTACCTACAGTACCTACCTACAGTACCTACCCACAGTACCTACCTACAGTACCACACAGTACCCACCCACAGTACCTACCTACCTACAGTACCTACCTACAGTACCTACCTACAGTACCTACCTACCTACAGTACCTACCTACAGTACCTACCTACAGTACCTACCTACAGTACAGTACCTACCTACAGTACCTACCTACCTACAGTACCTACCTACAGTACCTACCTACAGTACCTACCTACCTACAGTACCTACCTACAGTACCTACCTACAGTACCTACCTACAGTACCTACCTACCTACAGTACCTACCTACAGTACCTACCTACAGTACCTACCTACAGTACCTACCTACCTACAGTACCTACCTACAGTACCTACCTACAGTACCTACCTACCTACAGTACCTACCTACCTACAGTACCTACCTACATTACCTACCTACCGTACCTACCTACAGTACCTACCTACCTATAGTACCTACCTACAGTACCTACCTACCTACAGTACCTAACTACAGTACCTACCTACCTACAGTACCTACCTACCTACAGTACCTACCTACAGTACCTTCTTACAGTACCTACCTACAGTACCTACCTACCTACACAGTACCTACCTACCTACAGTACCTACCCCACAGTACCTACCTCCTACAGTACCCACCAGTACCCTACAGTACCTACCACACAGTACCTACCTACAGTACCCACCTACAGTACCCACAGTACCTACCTACAGTACCTACCTACCCACAGTACCTACCTACCTACAGTACCTACCTACAGTACCTTCCTACAGTACCTACCCCTACCTACAGTACCTACCCAGTACCTACCCACAGTACCTACCTACCTACAGTACACACAGTACCTACCTACAGTACCCACCTACAGTACCTACCTACAGTACCTACCTACCCTACAGTACCTACCCACAGTACCTACCTACAGTACCTACCTACAGTACCTACCTACCTACAGTACCTACCTACAGTACCCACCTACCTACAGTACCTACCACAGTACCTACCCACAGTACCTACCTACAGTACCTACCTACCTACAGTACCTACCCACCCACAGTACCTACCTACAGTACCCACCTACCCACAGTACCTACCTACAGTACCTACCTACCTACAGTACCCACCTACACAGCCTACCTACCTACCAACAGTACCTACCTACAGTACCCACAGTACCTACCTACAGTACCTACCTACCTACCTACAGTACCTACCTACAGTACCTACCTACAGTACCTACCTACAGTACCTACCTACAGTACCCACCTACCGTACCTACCTACAGTACCTACCTACCGTACCTACCTACAGTACCTACCTACCACAGTACCTACCTACCTACAGTACCTACCTACAGTACCTACCTACCACCTTCCTACAGTACCTACCTACAGTACCTACCTACCTACAGTACCCACCACAGTACCCACCTACAGTACCCACAGTACCTACCTACCTACAGTACCTACCTACAGTACCTACCTACAGTACCTAGTACCTACCCACAGTACCTACCTACCTACCTACAGTACCCACCCTACCCAGTACCTACCTACAGTACCTACCTACCTACACCCTACCCACAGTACCTACCTACAGTACCCACCTACACAGCCCCACCTACAGTACCTACCTACCTACAGTACCTACCTACCTACAGTACCTACCTACAGTACCTACCTACAGTACCTACCTACAGCTACCTACCTACCTACAGTACACCTACCTACAGTACCTACCTACAGTACCTACCTACCCACAGTACCTACCTACAGCACCCACCTACCTACAGTACCTACCTACAGTACCTACCTACCTACAGTACCCACCTACAGTACCTACCCACAGTACAGTACCCACCAGTACAGTACCTACCTACAGTACCTACCTACCTAGTACCTACCTACAGTACCCACCTACCTACCTACCTACAGTACCTACCTACCTACAGTACCTACCTACCTACAGTACCTACCTACCTACAGTACCCACCTACAGTACCTACCTACAGTACCTACCCACCTACCTACAGTACCTACCTACAGTACCTACCTACAGTACCTACCTACCTACAGTACCTACCACAGTACCTACCTACAGTACCTACCTACCTACCTACCTACAGTACCCACCTACCTACAGTACCCACCTACAGTACCTACCCACAGTACCTACCTACAGTACCTACCTACCTACAGTACCTACCAGTACCTACAGTACCTACCTACAGTACCCACCTACCTACAGTACCTACCTACCTAGTACCTACCACCTACAGTACCTACCACAGTACCTTCCTACAGTACCTACCTACCACAGTACCTACCTACCTACAGCACCCACCTACCTACCTACCTACAGTACCTACCTACAGTACCTACCTACCTACAGTACCTACCTACAGTACCTACCACCTCCCTACAGTACCTACCAGTACCTACCTACCTACCTACCTACAGTACCTACCTACCACAGTACCTACCTACAGTACCTACCTACCTACAGTACCTACCCCACCCTACCTACAGTACCTACCTACCTACAGTACCCAGTACCACCCACAGTACCTACCTACAGTACCTACCTACAGTACCTACCCTACAGTACCTACCCACAGCACAGTACCTACCTACAGTACCTACCTACAGTACCTACCTACAGTACCCACCTACCTACAGTACCTACCTACCTACAGTACCTACCCAGTACCTACCTACCCAGTACCACAGTACCCACCTACAGTACCCACAGTACCTACAGTACCTACCTACCTACAGTACCTACCTACCCACAGTACCTACCTACAGTACCTACCAGTAGCCCTACCCACAGTACCCACCTACCTACAGTACCCACCTACAGTACCTACCTAGTACCCACCTACAGTACCTACTACCTACCTACCACCTACCTACAGTACCTACCTACAGTACCCACCACAGTACCTACCTACAGTACCTACCTACCTACAGTACCTACCTACAGTACCTACCTACAGTACCCACCCTACAGTACCTACCCACCTACAGTACCTACCCCTTCCTACAGTACCCACCTACAGTACCTACCTACAGTACCCACCTACAGTACCCACCTACACAGTACCTACCAGTACCTACAGTACCACCTACAGTACCTACAGTACCTACCTACAGTACCTACCTACCTAGTACCCACCTACCTACCCACAGTACCTACCTACAGTACCTACTCTACAGTACCTACCTACAGTACCCACCTACCTACAGTACCTACCTACAGTACCTTCCTACAGCACCACTACCTACAGTACCTACCCACCTACCTACAGTACCCACCTACCTACCTACCTACCTACAGTACCTACCTACCTACAGTACCTTCCCACAGTACCTACCTACAGTACCCACCTACCTACAGTACCTACCTACCTACAGTACCTACCTACAGTACCTACCTACAGTACCATTCCACCCACAGTACCTACCTACACCCACAGCACCCTACAGTACCCACCTACAGTACCCACCTACCTACAGTACCTACCACAGTACCTTCCTACAGTACCTACCTACAGTACCTACCTACCACAGTACCTACCTACAGTACCTACCTACCTACAGTACCCACCCACCTACAGTACCCACCTACAGTACCTACACCTACAGTACCCACCTACCTACAGTACCCACCCACCCACAGTACCTACCTACAGTACCTACAGTACCCACCTACAGTACCTACACCACCCACAGTACCCACCTACAGTACCCACCACCCACAGTACCCACCTACAGTACCCTTCCACAGCACCCACCTACAGTACCCACCCACCCACAGTACCTACCTACCCACCTACCTACAGTACCCACCTACAGTACCTTTTACAGTACTACAGTACCCACCCACAGTACCTACCTACCACCTACCTACCCTACAGTACCCACCTACAGTACCCACCTACCCACAGTACCCACCTACAGTACCTACCTACAGTACCCACCTACAGCACCTACCCAGTAGCACCTACCTACAGCACCCACCACCTACCTACAGCACTACAGTACCCACCTACAGTACCCACCTACCACACAGTACCCCTACCAGTACCCCACAGTACCCACCTACCTACCTCCTACAGTACCCACCTACAGTACCCACCCACAGTACCTACCCACAGTACCCACCTACAGCACCCACCACCCACCTACCCACCCACAGCACCCACCTACCCACAGTACCCACCCACCCACAGTACCCACCTACAGCACCCACCCACAGTACCCACCCACAGCACCCACAGTACCCACCTACCCACAGCACCCACCTACAGTACCCACCCACCTACCCACCTGACAGTACCCACCTACAGTACCTACCCACCCACAGCACCTACCCACCTACAGTACCTACCCACCTACAGCACCCACCACAGTACCCACCCTACAGTACCTACCCACCTACAGTACCCACCTACAGTACCCACCTACAGTACCACCACAGTACCCACCTACAGTACCTACCCACAGTACCTACAGTACCTACCCACAGTACCCACCTACCCACAGTACCCACCTACAGTACCCACCCACCTACAGTACCCACCACAGTACCTACAGCACCCACCTACAGTACCTACCTACCCCACAGTACCCACCTAGTACCCACCTACAGTACCCACCACAGCACCTACCTACAGTACCCCTACCTACAGTACCCACCTACCTACAGTACCTAACCCACAGTACCTTCCACAGTACCCACCTACAGTACCTACCTACCTACAGTACCTACCTACAGTACCTACAGTACCTACCTACAGTACCCACCTACAGTACCCTACCTACCTACAGTACCTACCTACAGTACCCACCTACAGTACCTACCTACCTACAGTACCTACCTACAGTACCCACACAGTACCTACCTACCTACAGTACCTACCACCTACCCACAGTACCCACCTACCCACAGTACCTACCTACAGTACCTTCCCTACCTACAGTACCTACCTACAGTACCTACCTACAGTACCTTCCTACCTACAGTACCTACCTACAGTACCTACCCACCTACAGTACCCACCTACAGTACCTACCTACCTACAGCACCCACCTACAGTACCTACCTACCCACAGTACCCACCCACACCCACAGCACCTACCTACAGCACCTTCCCACAGTACCTACCCACAGCACCCACCTACCCACAGTACCTACCTACAGTACCTACCTACAGTACCCACCTACAGTACCTACCCACCCACAGTACCTTCCTACAGTACCCCACCTACAGCACCTACCTACCTACAGTACCCACCTACAGTACCCACCCCACAGTACCCACCTACAGTACAGTACCCACCTACAGTACCCACCCACCTACAGCACCTACCTACAGCACCACCCACCAGTACCCACCCACAGTACCCACCCACCTACAGTACCCACCTACAGTACCCACCCACCTACAGCACCCACCCACCTACAGTACCCACCTAAGTAGTACCTTCACAGTACCCACCCACAGTACCCACCACCCACAGTACCCACCCACAGTACCTTCCCACAGCACCCACAGCACCCACCCACAGTACCCACCACCCACAGTACCCACCCACAGTACCCACCTACAGTACACCACCTACAGTACCCACCTGGAACAGTACCCACCCACAGTACCAGTAGCTACACCCACCACCCACAGCACCCACCCACCCACAGTACCCCACCCACCACAGTACCCACCTACCTACAGTACCCACCCACAGCACCCACCTACAGCACCCACCACAGTACCCACAGCACCCACCCACCACAGCACCCACCTACAGCACCCACCCACAGTACCCACCCACCCACCTACCCACCTACAGTACCCACCCACAGTACCCACCCACTACAGTACCCACCCACCACCTCCACCCACCCACCCACAGCACCCACCACCCACAGTACCCACCCACAGTACCCACCTACAGTACCTACCTACCTACAGTACCTTCCTACCCACAGCACCCACCTACAGCACCCACTACCTACCCACAGTACCCACCTACAGTACCCACCCACCTTCAGTACCCACCTACAGCACCCAGTACCCACCTACAGTACCCACCACCACAGTACCCACCTACAGTACACCACTCCTACAGCCCCACCCACAGCACCCACCTACCCACAGCACCCACCACAGCACCCACCCACCCACAGCACCCACCCACCCAGTACCCACCCACACCCACAGCACCCACCCACACAGCACCCACCCACAGTACCCACCCACAGCACCCACCCACAGCACCCACCACCCACAGTACCCACCAACAGCAGTACCCACCACACCACAGCACCCACCCACAGTACCCCACAGCACCCACCCACAGCACAGTACCCACCCACAGTACCCACCTCCCACCCACCTACACAGCACCCACCACAGTACCCACCTACCCACAGTACCCACCTACAGTACCCACCACAGTACCTTCCACAGCACCCACCCACAGCACCCACCCCCACAGTACCCACCTACAGTACCTACCCTCACCACAGCACCCACCCCCACACCCACCTTTACCACAGTACCTACCCACAGTACCTACCACCCACAGCACCCACCTACAGTACCCCACAGCACCCACCACAGCACCCACCTACCACAGTACCCACCCCCACACCCACCCACAGTACCCACCACAGTACCCACCTACCTACAGCACCCACCTACAGTACCCACCACCCACCACCCACCACAGTACCTACAGTACCCACCTACAGTACCCACCCACCTACAGTACCCACCTACAGTACCCACCCACAGCAGCCACCCACAGCACCCACCCACCCACAGCACCCACCTACCACAGTACACCTCCCACAGCACCCACCCACAGTACCCACCCACAGTACCCACCTACAGCACCAAACTACAGTACCCACCACAGTACCCACCTACAGTACCTTCACCACCCACCAGTACCTACAGTACCCACCTACCCACAGTACCCACCTACCACCCCACCACCTACCACAGCACCCACCCACCCACAGTACCCACCCACCCACCACCCTACAGCACCCACCTACACCACAGTACCCACCTAACAGTACCCCACAGCCTACCCACCCACCCACAGCACCCACCACAGCACCCACCCACCTACAGTACCCACCCACCCAGTACCCACCTACAGTACCCACCCACACAGCACCCACCCACAGTACCCCACCAGTACCTACCCACAGCACCCACCCACAGCACCCACCCACCCACAGTACCCACCCACCCACAGCACCCACCTTCCACAGCACCCACCACCACAGCACCCACCACCACAGTACCCACCACAGCACCCACCCACCCACAGTACCCACCACCCCTACAGTACCCACCCACAGCACCCACCTACAGTACCTACCACAGCACCCACCCACCCACAGCACCCACCCACAGCACCCACCCCTACAGTACCCACCTACACAGCACCCAGTACCCACCCACCCACAGCACCCACCCACAGCACCTACCCACAGTACCCACCTACCCACAGCACCCACCACCCACAGCACCCACCCACAGCACAGTACCCACCTAGCACCCACCTACAGTACCACAGTACACCCACCCACAGTACCCACCCACCCACAGTACCCACCCACAGCACCCACTACCTACAGTACCTAGCACCCACCCACAGTACCCACCTTGCACCCACCCACCCACAGCACCCACCCCCACAGCACCCACCCACAGCACCTTCCCACAGTACCCACCCACAGCACCCACCCACCCACAGTACCCACCTACAGTACCCACCCACAGTACCCACCCACAGTACCCACCCACAGCACCCACCCACAGCACCACCCACACCACAGTACCCACCCCCACAGCACCCACCCAGCCCCACAGTACCCACCTACAGCACCCACCCACAGCACCCCTACCCACAGTACCCACCTACACAGCACCCACCTACAGTACCTACCTACAGTACCCACCTACCTAGCACCCTACCTACAGTACCTACCCAGTACCTACCTCCACAGTACCCACCCACCTACAGTACCCACCTACAGTACCTACCTACCCACAGTACCACCTCACCACCCACAGTACCTACCTACCTACCCACCCACAGTACCCACCCACAGTACCCACCTACAGTACCCACCTACAGTACCCACCTACAGTACCTACCTACAGCACCCACCCACAGTACCTACCTACCCACAGCACCTACCACAGTACCCACCTACAGTACCCACCTACCCACAGTACCTACCTACAGCACCTACAGTACAGCACCCACCTACAGTACCCACCCACCCACAGCACCCACCTACAGTACCCACCTACCTACAGTACCCACCTACAGTACCCAACAGTACCTACCCACAGTACTCACCACCCACCTACCTACAGTACATACCTACAGTACCTACCTACCCACAGTACCTACCTACCTACAGTACCTACCCACAGTACCCACCTACAGTACCTACCTAGAGTACCTAACTACCTA
>NW_027038028.1:0-24920 GCF_034236695.1 Oncorhynchus nerka | reverse complement strand
AAATAAATAACTGAGTTAAATTGAGAATGATCACTAGGAGAGTTGGACTGAAGAACTAGAAAGAAAGACCATTCCAATGAGAGCGTGGAGAAAGTAGGAGAGAGAGAGACAGAAACAGGAAAAACCACCACTAAAAACAAGAGACACACATCAAACACCCTGCTCTACTCCTGACACCTGTACGTTTAGAGAAGGGTGGATACCAGACCCTTCTGATGAGAGAGGGAGCTAAAATCCCATTTAGGAGTTAATGAGTTAAGGTGAGGGAAAGGCTTAGATAAAAGGGTTAAGGTTAGGGTTAGGAGGAGGTTTAGCTAACGTACTGAGTAGTTACAAAGTAGCTAAAAGTAGTAAGTAGTTGCAAATTAAAGTGTTACTAAATTAGCTAAAATGCTAAAGTTGTCCATTATGAGATTTCAACTCTCGGTTACTAGACATTCCTGTTATACACCCACCCATCCACCCAATGTAACCATACCAAAAGTAACATATCATACTAATTTGAGTGTTTAGGATGTTCTTTTACTATGTAAGGTCTAGTCTATGAGACCAGGCTGCGATTCGACAAAAGCAATGTCGCAAAAACAAATCTTTGAGACACGTGTAATGAAAACGGCAGATACAGTGTCTACGGAAAGTATTCAGACCCCTGGACTTTTCCCACACTTTTTTACGTTACAGCCTTATTCTAAAATTGATTAAATACATTTTTTCACTCATCAGTCTACGCAGAGTACCCCATAATGACAAAGCAGAAACACTTTTTTAGAAATGTTTGCAAATTAATAAAAAACAAAACCAGAAATACCTTATTTACATAAGTATTCAGACCCTTTGCTATGAGACTCAAAACGGAGCTCAGATGCATCCTGTTTCCATCAAACATCCTTGAGATGTTTCTACAACTTGATTGGAGTCCACCTCTGTTAAATTCAATTGATTGGACATGATTTGGAAAGGCACAGACCTGTCTATATAAGGTCCTACAGTTGACAGTGCATGTCAGAGCAAGACCAAGCCATGAGGTTTAAGGAATTGTCCTTAGAGCTCCAAGACAGGATTGTGTTGAGGCACAGATCTGGGGAAGGCTACCAAAAAATGTCTGCAGCATTGAAGGTCTCCAAGAACACAGTGGCCTCAATCATTCTTAAATGGAAGAAGTTTGGAACCACCAAGACTCTTCCTAGAGCAGGCCGCCCGGCCAAACTGAGCATTTGGGGGAGAAGAGCCTTGGTCAGGGAGGTGACCAATAGCCCGGTGGTAACTCTGACAGAGTTAAAGAGTTCTTCTGTGGAGATGGGAGAACCTTTCAGAAGAACAATCATCTCTGCAGCACTCCACCAATCAGGCCTTTATGGTAGAGTGGCCAGACGGAAGCCACTCCTCAGCAAAAAGCACATGACAGACCACTTGGAGTCTGCCAAAAGGCAACTAAAGACTCTCAGACAAGATTTTGAGAAACAAGATTTTCTGCTCAGATGAAACCAAGATTGAACTCTTGGTCTGAATGCCAAGCATGCGTCTGAGCAAACCTGGCACCATCCTTACGGTGAGGCATGGTGGTGGCAGCATCATGCTGTGGGGATGTTTTATGGCAAATATGAGTTATTTATTGCATTCTATACATGCTGGCTTTCATTGGCTACACCTGAGACATGAAACAGATACAGTAGGTTGGAGGACATACAGGCTGTCGCAAATGTATTAATGCTCAATTTGTCTAAATGGGTAATGGAAACATTTTATTTGATACTGTAGGTTTTTGCCAAAACAGTGGTGTGACATTACGTCCAGATGTTTTTATGGACACAAGATACTGTAGTTAAATGGAAACGCACCCTAGCAGGCAATTGTCACAGCTTCTGGCACACGTCTACGGTGTCGGTGTCGGTATTGGTTAGAATCTGGGTAAACTACTGCCCTTTGACACAACCTTTCCCTGCTGCCATCTGTTCAGTGAAATATGCAAATACCTTTAAACAATATTGCTGCGAGCAGCAGCTATAGCAAGCAGCTGTAGCATCTAAACTCAGCAAAAGAAGAAACGTCCCTTTTTCAGGACCCTGTCTTTCAAAGATAATTCGTAAAAATCCAAATAACTTCTCAGATCTCCATTGTAAAGGGTTTAAACACTGTTTCCCATGCTTGTTCAATGAACCATAAACAATGAATGAACATGCACTTGTTGAACGGACGTTAAGATACTAACAGCTTACAGACGGTAGGCAATTAAGGTCACAGTTATGAAAACTTAGGACACTAAAGAGGCATTTCTACTGACTCTGAAAAACCCCAAACGAAAGATGCACAGGGACCCTACACATCTGTGTGAATGTGCCTTAGGCATGCTGCAAGGAGGCATGAGGACTGCAGATGTGGCCAGGGCAATAATTTGCAATGTCCGTACTGTAAGACTCCTAAGACAGCGGTACAGGGATACAGGAAGGACAGCTGATCGTCCTCGCAGTGACAGACCACGTGTAACAACACCTGCACAGGATCAGTACATCTGAACATCACACCTGTGGGACAGGTACAGGATGGCAACAGCAACAGCCCGAGTTACACCAGGAACGCACAATCCCTCCATTAGTGCTCATACTGTCCGCAATAGGCTGAGAGAGGCTGGACAGGGCTTGTTGGCCTGTTGTAAGGCAGGTCCTCACCAGACATCACCGGCAACAACGTCGCCTATGGGCACAAACCCACCGTCGCTGGACCAGACAGGACTGGCAAAAAGTGCTCTTCTCTGACGAGTCACGTTTTCTCTCACCAGGGATGATGGTCGGATTCGTGTTTATTGTCGAAGGAATGAGTGTTACACCGAGGCCGGCACTCTGGAGTGGGATCGATTTGGAGGTGCAGGGTCCGTCATGGTGTGGGGCGGTGTGTCACAGCATCATCGGACTGCGCTTGTTGTCATTGCAGGCAATCTCAGCGCTGTGCGTTACAAGGAATACATCCTCCTCCCTCATGTGGTACCCTTCCTGCAGGCTCATCCTGACATGACCCTCCAGCATGACAATACCACCAGCCATACTCGTTCTGTGTGTGATTTGCTGCAAAACAGGAATGGCAGTGTTCTGCCATGGCCAGCGAAGAGCCCGGATCTCAATCCCATCGAGTACGTCTGGGACCTGTTGGATCGGAGGGTGCGGGCTAGGGCCATTCCCCCCAGAAATGTTAGAGAAATTGCAGGTGCCTTGGTGGAAGAGTGGGGTAACATCTCACAGCAAGAACTGGCAAATCTGGTCCAGTCCATGAGGAGGAGATGCACTGCAGTACTTAATGCAGCTGGTGGCCACACCAGATACTGACTGTTACTTTTGATTTTGACCACCCCTTTGTTCAGGGACACACTATTCCATTTGTCTGTGGAACTTGTTCAGTTTATGTCTCAGTTGTTGCATCTTGTTATGTTCATACAAATATTTACACATGTTAAGTTTGCTGAAAATAAAAGCAGTTGACAGTGAGAGGATGTTTCTTTTTATGGTGAGTTTATATAGCACCACTGATTTACAATTTGGGCACCATGGCACTATTGTAATGAGGAGTGTGAAGTCTTACCTTCATCAACCGTCTCTCTCTCTCTATAGCACTCTGTCTCTCTCTCTCTCTATAGGTCTCTCTCTATAGCACTCTGTCTCTCTCTCTATATAGCACTGTCTCTCTCTCTCTATAGCACTCTGTCTCTCTCTCTCTCTATAGCACTCTGTCTCTCTCTCTCTCTATAGCACTCTGTCTCTCTCTCTCTCTATAGCACTCTGTCTCTCTCTCTCTATAGCACTCTGTCTCTCTCTCTCTCTATAGCACTCTGTCTCTCTCTCTCTATAGCACTCTCTCTCTCTCTATAGCACTCTGTCTCTCTCTCTCTATAGCACTCTGTCTCTCTCTCTCTATAGCACTCTGTCTCTCTCTCTCTCTCTAGCTCTCTCTCTCTCTCTCTATAGCACTCTGTCTCTCTCTCTCTATAGCACTCTGTCTCTCTCTCTCTATAGCACTGTCTCTCTCTCTCTATAGCACTCTCTCTCTCTCTCTCTATAGCACTCTGTCTCTCTCTCTCTCTAGCCTCTGTCTCTCTCTCTCTCTCTAGCACTCTGTCTCTCTCTCTCTATAGCACTCTGTCTCTCTCTCTCTATAGCACTCTGTCTCTCTCTCTCTATAGCACACTGTCTCTCTCTATAGCACTCTGTCTCTCTCTCTCTAGCACTCTGTCTCTCTCTCTCTCTCTGTCTCTCTCTCTCTCTATAGCACTCTGTCTCTCTCTCTCTCTAGCACTCTGTCTCTCTCTCTATAGCACTCTGTCTCTCTCTCTCTATAGCACTCTGTCTCTCTCTATAGCACTCTGTCTCTCTCTCTCTATAGCACTCTGTCTCTCTCTCTCTCTATAGCACTCTGTCTCTCTCTCTCTATAGCACTCTGTCTCTCTCTCTCTATAGCACTCTGTCTCTCTCTCTCTATAGCACTCTGTCTCTCTCTCTCTCTCTGTCTCTCTCTCTCTCTATAGCACTCTCTCTCTCTCTCTATAGCACTCTCTCTCTCTCTCTCTCTCTCTCTCTCTCTCTCTATAGCACTCTGTCTCTCGCTCTATAGCACTCTGTCTCTCTCTCTCTCTATAGCACTCTGTCTCTCTCTCTCTCTATAGCACTCTGTCTCTCTCTCTCTATAGCACTCTCTCTCTCTCTATAGCACTCTGTCTCTCTCTCTCTATAGCACTCTGTCTCTCTCTCTCTATAGCACTCTGTCTCTCTCTCTCTGTCTCTCTCTCTCTCTCTCTGTCTCTCTCTCTCTCTATAGCACTCTGTCTCTCTCTCTCTCTATAGCACTCTGTCTCTCTCTCTCTATAGCACTCTGTCTCTCTCTCTCTATAGCACTCTGTCTCTCTCTCTCTATAGCACTCTGTCTCTCTCTCTCTATAGCACTCTGTCTCTCTCTCTCTATAGCACTCTGTCTCTCTCTCTCTATAGCACTCTGTCTCTCTCTATAGCACTCTGTCTCTCTCTCTCTATAGCACTGTCTCTCTCTCTCTATAGCACTCTGTCTCTCTCTCTCTGTATAGCACTCTGTCTCTCTCTCTCTCTATATCACTCTGTCTCTCTCTCTGTCTCTCTCTCTCTCTCTATAGCACTCTCTCTCTCTCTCTCTATAGCACTCTCTCTCTCTCTCTCTCTATAGCACTCTGTCTCTCTCTCTCTAGCACTCTGTCTCTCTCTCTCTCTATAGCTCTCTCTCTCTCTCTCTCTCTCTATAGCACTCTGTCTCTCTCTCTCTATAGCACTCTGTCTCTCTCTCTCTATAGCACTCTGTCTCTCTCTCTATAGCACTCTGTCTCTCTCTCTCTATAGCACTCTGTCTCTCTCTCTCTATAGCACTCTGTCTCTCTCTCTCTATAGCACTCTGTCTCTCTCTCTCTCTATAGCACTCTGTCTCTCTCTCTATAGCACTCTGTCTCTCTCTCTCTCTCTCACTCTGTCTCTCTCTATAGCACTCTGTCTCTCTCTCTAGCACTCTGTCTCTCTCTCTCTCTATAGCACTCTGTCTCTCTCTCTCTCTCTATAGCACTCTGTCTCTCTCTCTCTATAGCACTCTGTCTCTCTCTCTCTCTAGCACTCTGTCTCTCTCTCTCTATAGCACTCTGTCTCTCTCTCTGTATCACTCTGTCTCTCTCTCTCTCTCTAGCACTCTGTCTCTCTCTCTCACTAGCACTCTGTCTCTCTCTCTCTATAGCACTCTGTCTCTCTCTCTCTCTATAGCACTCTGTCTCTCTCTCTATAGCACTCTGTCTCTCTCTCTCTATAGCACTCTGTCTCTCTCTCTCTCTCTATAGCACTGTCTCTCTCTCTCTATAGCACTCTGTCTCTCTCTCTATAGCACTCTGTCTCTCTCTCTCTATAGCACTCTGTCTCTCTCTCTCTATAGCACTCTGTCTCTCTCTCTCTCTCTAGTCTCTCTCTCTCTCTCTATAGCACTCTGTCTCTCTCTCTCTATAGCACTCTGTCTCTCTCTCTCTATAGCACTGTCTCTCTCTCTCTCTCTAGCACTCTCTCTCTCTCTCTCTATAGCACTCTGTCTCTCTCTCTCTATAGCACTCTGTCTCTCTCTCTCTCTATAGCACTCTGTCTCTCTCTCTCTATAGCACTCTGTCTCTCTCTCTCTATAGCACTCTGTCTCTCTCTCTCTATAGCACTCTGTCTCTCTCTCTCTATAGCACTCTGTCTCTCTCTCTCTATAGCACTCTGTCTCTCTCTCTCTATAGCACTCTGTCTCTCTCTCTCTATAGCACTCTCTCTCTCTCTATAGCACTCTGTCTCTCTCTCTCTATAGCACTGTCTCTCTCTCTCTATAGCACTCTCTCTCTCTCTATAGCACTCTGTCTCTCTCTCTCTCTATAGCACTCTGTCTCTCTCTCTCTCTCTCTCTCTCTATAGCACTCTCTCTCTCTCTCTCTCTATAGCACTCTGTCTCTCTCTCTCTCTATAGCACTCTGTCTCTCTCTCTATAGCACTCTGTCTCTCTCTCTCTATAGCACTCTGTCTCTCTCTCTCTCTATAGCACTCTGTCTCTCTCTCTATAGCACTCTGTCTCTCTCTCTCTCTATAGCACTCTGTCTCTCTCTCTCTATAGCACTCTGTCTCTCTCTCTCTATAGCACTCTGTCTCTCTCTCTCTATATATCACTCTGTCTCTCTCTCTCTCTCTATAGCACTCTCTCTCTCTCTCTCTATAGCACTCTCTCTCTCTCTCTCTCTCTCTCTCTATAGCACTCTGTCTCTCTCTCTCTATAGCACTCTGTCTCTCTCTCTCTATAGCACTCTGTCTCTCTCTCTCTATAGCACTCTGTCTCTCTCTCTCTCTCTATAGCACACTGTCTCTCTCTCTATAGCACTCTGTCTCTCTCTCTCTATAGCACTCTGTCTCTCTCTCTCTCTTTCTACTCTCTCTCTCTCTCTATAGCACTCTGTCTCTCTCTCTCTATAGCACTCTGTCTCTCTCTCTAGCACTCTGTCTCTCTCTCTCTCTATAGCACTCTCTCTCTCTATAGCACTCTGTCTCTCTCTCTCTCTAGCACTCTGTCTCTCTCTCTCTCTATAGCACTCTGTCTCTCTCTCTCTATAGCACTCTGTCTCTCTCTCTCTCTATAGCACTCTGTCTCTCTCTCTCTATAGCACTCTGTCTCTCTCTCTCTCTATAGCACTCTGTCTCTCTCTCTCTATAGCACTCTGTCTCTCTCTCTCTCTATAGCACTCTGTCTCTCTCTCTCTCTATAGCACTCTGTCTCTCTCTCTCTCTAGCACTCTGTCTCTCTCTCTCTATAGCACTCTCTCTCTCTCTCTCTATAGCACTCTGTCTCTCTCTCTCTATAGCACTCTGTCTCTCTCTCTCTATAGCACTCTCTCTCTCTCTCTCTCTAGCACTCTGTCTCTCTCTCTCTATAGCACTCTCTCTCTCTCTCTCTATAGCACTCTCTCTCTGTCTCTCTCTCTCTATAGCACTCTGTCTCTCTCTCTCTATAGCACTCTGTCTCTCTCTCTCTATAGCACTCTGTCTCTCTCTCTCTATAGCACTCTGTCTCTCTCTCTCTATAGCACTCTGTCTCTCTCTCTCTCTATAGCACTCTGTCTCTCTCTCTCTATAGCACTCTGTCTCTCTCTCTATAGCACTCTGTCTCTCTCTCTCTAGCACTCTGTCTCTCTCTCTCTCTCTAGCACTCTGTCTCTCTCTCTCTATAGCACTCTGTCTCTCTCTCTAGCACTCTGCACTCTGTCTCTCTCTATAGCACTCTGTCTCTCTCTCTCTATAGCACTCTGTCTCTCTCTCTCTATAGCACTCTGTCTCTCTCTCTCTCTATAGCTCTCTCTCTATAGTCTGTCTCTCTCTCTCTAGCACTCTGTCTCTCTCTCTCTATAGCACTCTGTCTCTCTCTCTCTCACTCTGTCTCTCTCTCTATAGCACTCTGTCTCTCTCTCTCTATAGCACTCTGTCTCTCTCTCTCTCTAGCACTCTCTCTCTCTCTCTCTCTATAGCACTCTCTCTCTCTCTCTCTCTCTCTCTAGCACTCTGTCTCTCTCTCTCTATAGCACTCTGTCTCTCTCTCTCTCTATAGCACTCTGTCTCTCTCTCTCTATAGCACTCTGTCTCTCTCTCTCTATAGCACTCTGTCTCTCTCTATAGCACTCTGTCTCTCTCTCTCTATAGCACTCTCTCTCTCTCTCTATAGCACTCTGTCTCTCTCTCTCTATAGCACTCTGTCTCTCTCTCTCTCTCTATAGCACTCTGTCTCTCTCTCTCTATAGCACTCTTTCTCTCTCTCTCTCTCCCTAGCACTCTCTCTCTCTCTCTCTCTATAGCACTCTGTCTCTCTCTCTCTATAGCACTCTGTCTCTCTCTCTCTCTATAGCACTCTGTCTCTCTCTCTCTCTATAGCACTCTGTCTCTCTCTCTATAGCACTCTGTCTCTCTCTCTCTCTATAGCACTCTGTCTCTCTCTCTCTATAGCACTCTGTCTCTCTCTCTATAGCACTCTGTCTCTCTCTCTCTATAGCACTCTGTCTCTCTCTCTCTATATATCACTCTCTCTCTCTCTCTCTCTCTATAGCACTCTGTCTCTCTCTCTCTCTATAGCACTCTGTCTCTCTCTCTCTCTATAGCACTCTGTCTCTCTCTCTCTCTAGCACTCTGTCTCTCTCTCTCTATAGCACTCTGTCTCTCTCTCTCTATAGCACTCTGTCTCTCTCTCTCTATAGCACTCTCTCTCTCTCTCTCTCTAGCACTCTGTCTCTCTCTCTCTATAGCACTCTGTCTCTCTCTCTCTATAGCACTCTGTCTCTCTCTCTCTATAGCACTGTCTCTCTCTCTCTATAGCACTCTGTCTCTCTCTCTCTATAGCACTCTGTCTCTCTCTCTCTAGCACTCTGTCTCTCTCTCTCTGTCTCTCTCACTCTGTCTCTCTCTCTCTCTCTATAGCACTCTGTCTCTCTCTCTCTCTATAGCACTCTGTCTCTCTCTCTCTCTATAGCACTCTCTCTCTCTCTATAGCACTCTGTCTCTCTCTCTCTATAGCACTCTGTCTCTCTCTCTCTATAGCACTCTGTCTCTCTCTCTCTCTCTCTATAGCACTCTGTCTCTCTCTCTCTATAGCACTCTGTCTCTCTCTCTCTATAGCACTCTGTCTCTCTCTATAGCACTCTGTCTCTCTCTCTATAGCACTCTGTCTCTCTCTCTCTATAGCACTCTGTCTCTCTCTCTCTCTATAGCACTCTGTCTCTCTCTCTCTCTATAGCACTCTCTCTCTCTCTCTCTATAGCACTCTGTCTCTCTCTCTATAGCACTCTGTCTCTCTCTCTATAGCACTCTGTCTCTCTCTCTCTATAGCACTCTGTCTCTCTCTCTCTATAGCACTCTGTCTCTCTCTCTCTATAGCACTCTGTCTCTCTCTCTCTATAGCACTCTGTCTCTCTCTCTCTGTCTGTCTCTCTCTCTCTATAGCACTCTGTCTCTCTCTCTCTATAGCACTCTGTCTCTCTCTCTCTCTCTATAGCACTCTGTCTCTCTCTCTCTATAGCACTCTGTCTCTCTCTCTCTATAGCACTCTGTCTCTCTCTCTCTATAGCACTCTGTCTCTCTCTCTCTATAGCACTCTGTCTCTCTCTCTCTATAGCACTCTGTCTCTCTCTCTCTATAGCACTCTGTCTCTCTCTCTCTATCTATAGCTCTGTCTCTCTCTCTCTATAGCACTCTGTCTCTCTCTATAGCACTCTGTCTCTCTCTCTATAGCACTCTGTCTCTCTCTCTCTATAGCACTCTGTCTCTCTCTCTCTATATATCACTCTGTCTCTCTCTCTCTCTCTATAGCACTCTGTCTCTCTCTCTCTCTATAGCACTCTGTCTCTCTCTCTCTATAGCACTCTGTCTCTCTCTCTCTCTATGTCTCTCTCTCTCTATAGCACTCTGTCTCTCTCTCTCTATAGCACTCTGTCTCTCTCTCTCTATAGCACTCTGTCTCTCTCTCTCTCTATAGCACTCTGTCTCTCTCTCTCTATAGCACTCTGTCTCTCTCTCTCTATAGCACTCTGTCTCTCTCTCTCTAGCACTCTGTCTCTCTCTCTCTCTCTATAGCACTGTCTCTCTCTCTCTCTCTCTAGCACTCTGTCTCTCTCTCTCTATAGCACTCTGTCTCTCTCTCTCTATAGCACTCTGTCTCTCTCTCTCTATAGCACTGTCTCTCTCTCTCTATAGCACTCTGTCTCTCTCTCTCTATAGCACTCTGTCTCTCTCTCTCTATAGCACTCTGTCTCTCTCTCTCTAGCACTCTGTCTCTCTCTCTCTATAGCACTCTGTCTCTCTCTCTCTATAGCACTCTGTCTCTCTCTCTCTCTCTCTATAGCACTCTGTCTCTCTCTCTCTATAGCACTCTGTCTCTCTCTCTCTATAGCACTCTGTCTCTCTCTAGCACTCTGTCTCTCTCTCTCTATAGCACTCTGTCTCTCTCTCTCTCTCTAGCACTCTGTCTCTCTCTCTCTCTATAGCACTCTGTCTCTCTCTCTCTATAGCACTCTGTCTCTCTCTCTATAGCACTCTGTCTCTCTCTCTATAGCACTCTGTCTCTCTCTCTCTATAGCACTCTGTCTCTCTCTCTCTATAGCACTCACTCTCTCTCTCTCACTCTCTCTCTCTCTAGCACTCTGTCTCTCTCTCTCTATAGCACTCTGTCTCTCTCTCTCTATAGCACTCTGTCTCTCTCTCTCTATAGCACTCTGTCTCTCTCTCTCTATAGCACTCTGTCTCTCTCTCTCTATAGCACTCTGTCTCTCTCTCTCTCTCTATAGCACACTGTCTCTCTCTCTCTATAGCACTCTGTCTCTCTCTCTCTATAGCACTCTCTCTCTCTCTATAGCACTCTGTCTCTCTCTCTCTCTAGCACTCTGTCTCTCTCTCTCTATAGCACTCTGTCTCTCTCTCTCTATAGCACTCTGTCTCTCTCTCTCTATAGCACTCTCTCTCTCTCTCTATAGCACTCTGTCTCTCTCTCTCTATAGCACTCTGTCTCTCTCTCTCTCTCTATAGCACTGTCTCTCTCTCTCTATAGCACTCTGTCTCTCTCTCTCTATAGCACTGTCTCTCTCTCTCTATAGCACTCTGTCTCTCTCTATAGCACTCTGTCTCTCTCTCTCTCTCTATAGCCTCTGTCTCTCTCTCTCTAGCATAGCACTCTGTCTCTCTCTCTCTCTCTATAGCACTCTGTCTCTCTCTCTCTCTCTATAGCACTCTGTCTCTCTCTCTCTCTAGCACTCTGTCTCTCTCTCTCTATAGCACTCTGTCTCTCTCTCTATAGCACTCTGTCTCTCTCTCTCTATAGCACTCTCTCTCTCTCTCTCTATAGCACTCTGTCTCTCTCTCTCTCTATAGCACTCTGTCTCTCTCTCTCTATAGCACTCTGTCTCTCTCTCTCTATAGCACTCTCTGTCTCTCTCTCTCTATAGCACTCTGTCTCTCTCTCTCTCTAGCACTCTGTCTCTCTCTCTCTATAGCACTCTCTCTCTCTCTATAGCACTCTGTCTCTCTCTCTCTATAGCACTCTGTCTCTCTCTCTCTATAGCACTCTGTCTCTCTCTCTCTATAGCACTCTGTCTCTCTCTCTCTATAGCACTCTGTCTCTCTCTCTCTCTATAGCACTCTGTCTCTCTCTCTCTCTAGCACTCTGTCTCTCTCTCTATAGCACTCTGTCTCTCTCTCTCTATAGCACTCTCTCTCTCTCTCTATAGCACTCTGTCTCTCTCTCTCTCTATACTCTGTCTCTCTCTCTCTATAGCACTCTGTCTCTCTCTCTCTATAGCACTCTGTCTCTCTCTATAGCACTCTGTCTCTCTCTCTATAGCACTCTGTCTCTCTCTCTCTCTCTATAGCACTCTGTCTCTCTCTCTCTCTATAGCACTCTGTCTCTCTCTCTCTCTATAGCACTCTGTCTCTCTCTCTCTATCTCTCTCTCCTCTGTCTCTCTCTCTCTCTCTATAGCACTCTGTCTCTCTCTCTCTCTATAGCACTCTGTCTCTCTCTCTCTATAGCACTCTGTCTCTCTCTCTCTCTCTATAGCACTCTGTCTCTCTCTCTATAGCACTCTGTCTCTCTCTCTCTATAGCACTCTGTCTCTCTCTCTCTCTAGCACTCTGTCTCTCTCTCTCTATAGCACTCTGTCTGTCTCTCTCTCTAGCACTCTGTCTCTCTCTCTCTATAGCACTCTGTCTCTCTCTCTCTCTATAGCACTCTGTCTCTCTCTCTCTATATAGCACTCTGTCTCTCTCTCTCTATATAGCACTCTGTCTCTCTCTCTCTATAGCACTCTGTCTCTCTCTCTCTCTGCACTCTGTCTCTCTCTCTCTATAGCACTCTCTCTCTCTCTATAGCACTCTGTCTCTCTCTCTCTATAGCACTCTGTCTCTCTCTCTCTATAGCACTCTGTCTCTCTCTCTCTATAGCACTCTGTCTCTCTCTCTCTATAGCACTCTGTCTCTCTCTCTCTCTATAGCACTCTGTCTCTCTCTCTCTCTATAGCACTCTGTCTCTCTCTCTCTCTATAGCACTCTGTCTCTCTCTCTCTCTATAGCACTCTGTCTCTCTCTCTCTCTATAGCACTCTGTCTCTCTCTCTATAGCACTCTGTCTCTCTCTCTCTATAGCACTCTGTCTCTCTCTCTCTCTATAGCACTCTGTCTCTCTCTCTATATAGCACTCTGTCTCTCTCTCTCTCTATAGCACTCTGTCTCTCTCTCTCTATATAGCACTCTGTCTCTCTCTCTCTATAGCACTGTCTCTCTCTCTCTCTCTTGCACTCTGTCTCTCTCTCTCTATAGCACTCTGTCTCTCTCTCTCTATAGCACTCTGTCTCTCTCTCTCTATAGCACTCTGTCTCTCTCTCTCTCTATAGCACTCTCTCTCTCTCTATAGCACTCTGTCTCTCTCTCTCTATAGCACTCTGTCTCTCTCTCTCTCTATAGCACTCTGTCTCTCTCTCTATAGCACTCTGTCTCTCTCTCTCTATAGCACTCTGTCTCTCTCTCTCTCTATAGCACTCTGTCTCTCTCTCTCTATAGCACTCTGTCTCTCTCTCTCTATAGCACTCTGTCTCTCTCTCTATAGCACTCTGTCTCTCTCTCTCTATAGCACTCTGTCTCTCTCTCTCTATAGCACTCTGTCTCTCTCTCTCTCTATAGCACTCTGTCTCTCTCTCTCTATAGCACTCTGTCTCTCTCTCTCTCTATAGCACTCTGTCTCTCTCTCTCTCTCTATATAGCACTCTGTCTCTCTCTCTCTAGCACTGTCTCTCTCTCTATAGCACTCTCTCTCTCTCTCTCTCTCTATAGCACTCTGTCTCTCTCTCTCTATAGCACTCTGTCTCTCTCTCTCTATAGCACTCTGTCTCTCTCTCTCTATAGCACTCTGTCTCTCTCTCTCTATAGCACTCTGTCTCTCTCTATAGCACTCTGTCTCTCTCTCTATAGCACTCTGTCTCTCTCTCTCTATAGCACTCTGTCTCTCTCTCTCTATATATCACTCTGTCTCTCTCTCTCTCTATAGCACTCTGTCTCTCTCTCTCTATAGCACTCTGTCTCTCTCTCTCTCTATAGCACTCTGTCTCTCTCTCTCTCTATAGCACTCTCTCTCTCTCTATAGCACTCTCTCTCTCTCTCTATAGCACTCTGTCTCTCTCTCTCTCTATAGCACTGTCTCTCTCTCTCTCTCTATAGCACTCTGTCTCTCTCTCTCTATAGCACTCTGTCTCTCTCTCTCTCTATAGCACTCTGTCTCTCTCTCTCTCTCTATAGCACTCTCTCTCTCTCTATAGCACTCTGTCTCTCTCTCTCTATAGCACTCTGTCTCTCTCTCTCTCTCTCTATAGCACACTGTCTCTCTCTCTCTATAGCACTCTGTCTCTCTCTCTCTATAGCACTCTGTCTCTCTCTCTCTCTCTCTCTCTCTATAGCACTCTGTCTCTCTCTCTCTCTAGCACTCTGTCTCTCTCTCTCTCTATAGCACTCTGTCTCTCTCTCTCTATAGCACTCTCTCTCTCTCTCTCTATAGCACTCTGTCTCTCTCTATAGCACTCTCTCTCTCTCTCTCTATAGCACTCTGTCTCTCTCTCTCTATAGCACTCTGTCTCTCTCTCTCTATAGCACTCTGTCTCTCTCTCTCTCTCTCACTCTCTATAGCTCTCTCTCTCTCTCTCTATAGCACTCTGTCTCTCTCTCTCTCTATAGCACTCTGTCTCTCTCTCTCTATAGCACTCTGTCTCTCTCTCTCTCTGCACTCTGTCTCTCTCTCTCTCTAGCACTCTGTCTCTCTCTCTCTCTATAGCACTCTGTCTCTCTCTCTCTCTATAGCACTCTGATCTCTCTCTCTCTATAGCACTCTGTCTCTCTCTCTCTATAGCACTCTGCCTCTCTCTCTCTATAGCATCTGTCTCTCTCTCTCTATAGCACTCTGTCTCTCTCTCTCTCTCTATAGCACTCTGTCTCTCTCTCTCTCTGTCTCTCTCTCTCTATGTAGCTCTGTCTCTCTCTCTCTATAGCACTCTGTCTCTCTCTCTATAGCACTCTGTCTCTCTCTCTCTATAGCACTCTGTCTCTCTCTCTCTATAGCACTCTGTCTCTCTCTCTCTCTATAGCACTCTGTCTCTCTCTCTCTATAGCACTCTGTCTCTCTCTCTCTCTCTCTATAGCACTCTGTCTCTCTCTCTATAGCACTCTGTCTCTCTCTCTCTATAGCACTCTGTCTCTCTCTCTCTCTAGCACTCTCTGTCTCTCTCTCTCTCTATAGCACTCTGTCTCTCTCTCTCTCTCTCTCTCTCTCTATAGCACTCTGTCTCTCTCTCTCTAGCACTCTGTCTCTCTCTCTCTATAGCACTCTGTCTCTCTCTCTCTCTCTCTCTGTCTCTCTCTCTCTCTATAGCACTCTGTCTCTCTCTCTCTATAGCACTCTGTCTCTCTCTCTCTATAGCACTCTGTCTCTCTCTCTCTATAGCACTCTGTCTCTCTCTCTCTATAGCACTCTGTCTCTCTCTCTCTCTATAGCACTCTGTCTCTCTCTCTCTCTATAGCACTCTCTCTCTCTCTCTCTCTCTCTCTCTCTCTCTCTCTAGCACTCTGTCTCTCTCTATAGCACTCTGTCTCTCTCTCTCTCTATAGCACTCTGTCTCTCTCTCTCTATAGCACTCTGTCTCTCTCTCTCTCTATAGCACTCTGTCTCTCTCTCTCTATAGCACTCTGTCTCTCTCTCTCTCTATAGCACTCTGTCTCTCTCTCTCTCTATAGCACTCTGTCTCTCTCTCTCTATATAGCACTCTGTCTCTCTCTCTCTCTATAGCACTCTGTCTCTCTCTCTCTCTCTCTCTCTATAGCACTCTGTCTCTCGCTCTATAGCACTCTGTCTCTCTCTCTCTATAGCACTCTGTCTCTCTCTCTCTATAGCACTCTGTCTCTCTCTCTCTCTATAGCACTCTGTCTCTCTCTCTCTATAGCACTCTGTCTCTCTCTCTCTATAGCACTCTGTCTCTCTCTCTCTCTATAGCACTCTGTCTCTCTCTCTATAGCACTCTGTCTCTCTCTCTCTCTATAGCACTCTGTCTCTCTCTCTCTATAGCACTCTGTCTCTCTCTCTCTCTATAGCACTCTGTCTCTCTCTCTCTATAGCACTCTGTCTCTCTCTCTCTATAGCACTCTGTCTCTCTCTCTCTATAGCACTCTGTCTCTCTCTCTCTATAGCACTCTGTCTCTCTCTCTCTATAGCACTCTGTCTCTCTCTCTCTCTCTATAGCACACTGTCTCTCTCTCTCTATAGCACTCTGTCTCTCTCTCTCTATAGCACTCTGTCTCTCTCTCTCTATAGCACTCTGTCTCTCTCTCTCTCTAGCACTCTGTCTCTCTCTCTCTATAGCACTGTCTCTCTCTCTCTATAGCACTCTCTCTCTCTCTATAGCACTCTGTCTCTCTCTCTCTCTATAGCACTCTGTCTCTCTCTCTCTCTCTCTCTATAGCACACTGTCTCTCTCTCTCTATAGCACTCTGTCTCTCTCTCTCTATATAGCACTCTGTCTCTCTCTCTCTCTATAGCACTCTGTCTCTCTCTCTCTATAGCACTCTGTCTCTCTCTCTCTATAGCACTCTCTCTCTCTCTCTCTATAGCACTCTGTCTCTCTCTCTCTATAGCACTCTGTCTCTCTCTCTCTCTATAGCACTCTGTCTCTCTCTATAGCACTCTGTCTCTCTCTCTCTATAGCACTCTGTCTCTCTCTCTCTCTCTCTATAGCACTCTGTCTCTCTCTCTCTCTATAGCACTCTCTCTCTCTCTCTCTATAGCACTCTGTCTCTCTCTCTCTCTATAGCACTCTGTCTCTCTCTCTAGCACTCTGTCTCTCTCTCTCTCTGTCTCTCTCTCTCTATACTGTCTCTCTCTCTATAGCACTCTGTCTCTCTCTCTATAGCACTCTGTCTCTCTCTCTCTATAGCACTCTGTCTCTCTCTCTCTCTATAGCACTCTGTCTCTCTCTCTCTCTATAGCACTCTGTCTCTCTCTCTCTCTATAGCACTCTCTCTCTCTCTCTCTCTATAGCACTCTGTCTCTCTCTCTCTCTATAGCACTCTGTCTCTCTCTCTCTCTATAGCACTCTGTCTCTCTCTCTCTCTATAGCACTCTGTCTCTCTCTCTCTCTATAGCACTCTGTCTCTCTCTCTCTATAGCACTCTGTCTCTCTCTCTCTATAGCACTCTGTCTCTCTCTCTCTATAGCACTCTGTCTCTCTCTCTCTATAGCACTCTGTCTCTCTCTCTCTATAGCACTCTGTCTCTCTCTCTCTCTATAGCACTCTGTCTCTCTCTCTCTATAGCACTCTCTCTCTCTCTCTATAGCACTCTGTCTCTCTCTCTCTATAGCACTCTGTCTCTCTCTCTCTCTATAGCACTCTCTCTCTCTCTCTCTCTCTCTCTCTATAGCACTCTGTCTCTCTCTCTATAGCACTCTGTCTCTCTCTCTCTCTATAGCACTCTGTCTCTCTCTCTCTCTATAGCACTCTGTCTCTCTCTCTCTCTATAGCACTCTCTCTCTCTCTCTCTCTCTCTCTATAGCACTCTGTCTCTCGCTCTATAGCACTCTGTCTCTCTCTCTATAGCACTCTGTCTCTCTCTATAGCTCTGTCTCTCTCTCACTCTGTCTCTCTCTCTCTCTATAGCACTCTGTCTCTCTCTCTCTCTATAGCACTCTGTCTCTCTCTCTCTATAGCACTCTGTCTCTCTCTCTCTCTAGCACTCTGTCTCTCTCTCTCTATAGCACTCTGTCTCTCTCTCTCTATAGCACTCTGTCTCTCTCTCTCTCTATAGCACTCTGTCTCTCTCTCTCTCTCTATAGCACTCTGTCTCTCTCTCTCTATAGCACTCTGTCTCTCTCTCTCTATAGCACTCTCTCTCTCTCTCTCTCTCTCTCTCTATAGCACTCTCTCTCTCTCTCTATAGCACTCTGTCTCTCTCTCTCTATAGCACTCTGTCTCTCTCTCTATAGCACTCTGTCTCTCTCTCTATAGCACTCTGTCTCTCTCTCTATAGCACTCTGTCTCTCTCTCTCTATAGCACTCTGTCTCTCTCTCTCTATAGCACTCTGTCTCTCTCTCTCTATAGCACTCTGTCTCTCTCTATAGCACTCTGTCTCTCTCTATAGCACTCTGTCTCTCTCTCTCTCTATAGCACTCTGTCTCTCTCTCTCTATAGCACTCTGTCTCTCTCTCTCTCTATAGCACTCTGTCTCTCTCTCTCTATAGCACTCTGTCTCTCTCTCTCTCTATAGCACTCTCTCTCTCTCTATAGCACTCTCTCTCTCTCTCTCTATAGCACTCTGTCTCTCTCTATAGCACTCTCTCTCTCTCTCTCTCTATAGCACTCTGTCTCTCTCTCTCTATAGCACTCTGTCTCTCTCTCTCTCTATAGCACTCTGTCTCTCTCTCTCTATAGCACTCTGTCTCTCTCTCTCTCTCTCTCTCTCTCTCTATAGCACTCTGTCTCTCTCTCTCTCTATAGCACTCTGTCTCTCTCTCTCTATAGCACTCTGTCTCTCTCTCTCTCTATAGCACTCTGTCTCTCTCTCTCTCTATAGCACTCTGTCTCTCTCTCTCTCTATAGCACTCTGTCTCTCTCTCTCTATATAGCACTCTGTCTCTCTCTCTCTATAGCACTCTGTCTCTCTCTCTCTATAGCACTCTGTCTCTCTCTCTCTATAGCACTCTGTCTCTCTCTCTCTCTATAGCACTCTGTCTCTCTCTCTCTCTAGCACTCTGTCTCTCTCTCTCTCTATAGCACTCTGTCTCTCTCTCTCTCTATAGCACTCTCTCTCTCTCTAGCACTCTGTCTCTCTCTCTCTCTATAGCACTCTGTCTCTCTCTCTCTCTATAGCACTCTGTCTCTCTCTCTCTATAGCACTCTGTCTCTCTCTCTCTATATCACTCTCTCTCTCTCTCTCTATAGCACTCTGTCTCTCTCTCTCTATATCACTCTCTCTCTCTCTCTCTATAGCACTCTGTCTCTCTCTCTCTATAGCACTCTGTCTCTCTCTCTCTATAGCACTCTCTCTCTCTCTCTCTCTATAGCACTCTGTCTCTCTCTCTCTCTATAGCACTCTGTCTCTCTCTCTCTCTATAGCACTCTCTCTCTCTCTCTCTCTCTCTCTCTATAGCACTCTGTCTCTCTCTATAGCACTCTGTCTCTCTCTCTCTATAGCACTCTGTCTCTCTCTCTCTATATATCACTCTGTCTCTCTCTCTCTCTCTATAGCACTCTCTCTCTCTCTCTCTATAGCACTCTCTCTCTCTCTCTCTCTCTCTCTCTCTCTCTCTCTCTCTCTCTCTCTCTCTCTAGCACTCTGTCTCTCTCTCTATAGCACTCTGTCTCTCTCTCTATAGCACTCTGTCTCTCTCTCTCTCTATAGCACTCTGTCTCTCTCTCTCTATAGCACTCTGTCTCTCTCTCTCTCTCTATAGCACACTGTCTCTCTCTCTCTCTCTATAGCACTCTGTCTCTCTCTCTCTATAGCACTCTCTCTCTCTCTATAGCACTCTGTCTCTCTCTCTCTATAGCACTATGTCATTCTGTTTTTATCTCAGATCAAATCTATTTACTTAGGAAAAAAGATATCTTGGAAAAAGACGCACTAGAGTACGCATGCAAGCACACGCACACACACACACACACACACACACACACACACAGAAACCTGTTCTTTCACATATTTGCATATGGAGGTGTGAAAGATGAGGAGGTGACAGGTTGCCTAGCGTTTAAGAGCGTTGGTAAACGAAAGGTTGCTGGTACAAATCCCAGAGCCAACTAGGTGAAAAGTCTGTCGATGTTCCCTTGAGCAAGGCACTTAACCCTAATTTCTCCTATAAATTGCTCTGGATTAGTGCGTCTGTTAAATGGCTTATCTGTAAACCGAGAGAACCTGAATATCGGGTCCATTCCAAAAGAAAACATTATTTATGTTGCCAGAATATATACACTGAGTGCACAAACCATTATTACATTTACATTTACATTTAAGTCATTTAGCAGACGCTCTTATCCAGAGCGACTTACAGCCTCTTTCCATGACATAGACTGACCAGGTGAAAGCTATGATCCCTTATTAATGTCACTTGTTAAATCCAATTCAATTAGTGTAGATGAAGGGAAGGTTAAAGAAGGATTTTTAAACCTTCAGACAATTGAGACATGGATTGTGTGTGTGTGCCATTCGGATGGTAAAATGTATTATATTTTAAGTAAGTATATTTTTTTACTAGATGCGACACAAGCAGCAAGACATCATGGATGAGGATGGACCGTGATAAATTATTATAGATAGATAGATACTGTAAGTAGATAGATTTTGAGACATAGTCAGCCAGCTAAACTAAAATAAATCCAGTGTCCCAATACCAATGTAAAACGACAAAACCAGCACATCACACCCAGAACATTTCCTGAATCCCACCTGGCCTGTCAGAGGTCAAGATGGCGCTACATATTGCTTACACCTATCCAATACTGCCAGATGCACACAAGGACCAAGACCCTGGGCTCTGAGCACAGGTCCACATCAACACTGCATTTATGGGCATTTGAGTGGTTTTAAGGCCAACACCACAATAACAAGAGACTAAATCTGCTGTAAAGTATAGTAGACCTGCCTATACTTTGGTTAGTAGGGATCAGGCTTTCCTGACCTGTCTTGGCATGTAGGACATTGGTCACCAACTCTGTTCCTGGAGAGCCACAGGGTGTGCAGGCTTTTGTTCCAGCTAAAACTATGAGGTCTAACACTATGAGGACTAACACTGGAGGGCTTGTAAGGGATAGGCTTGACCTCAACCCTGCTTACCCAATGGCTCTACAGGACCATGGTTGAATAGTGTGTACCGTCCTACATAATATGCTGAGAGCTGTTGCAGCTATGCATAATATATCATTAATATGCAACATAGCTACAGGTATACAGTAAGAGCAGGTATATTAAGTAGGAAACTTATTGTAGGCAGGGTTGGATGGTGACCACAAGTCATAAGTTACCTTGGCTCTAAGGGGGAGGACAATAGCTGCACTTGCAATGTCATCATAAGGCAAGACTGATTCATCAGTGTGTGTGATAGCAGTAATAACTATTAAAACCTGAAATGTTCAATTGTAGACATGTTGCATGATGTATCTAATAATATTTCCCTCTCTATGAAAGAATTCCTGAGCGAAGTAGAGAGGAGACTCGTCTAGAGGAGTTGCATTATACTCTCCTGCAACCCGCCTCACCCAATGTGGTACAGACCTGATATTTTTTATACTTAAGAACCAGAACCCCCATCAAAAGCTACTAGCTAGTAGTCCGTTAGCCATTGCTAGGCCCATCTTCTAGGCCCATCTCCCAGTTTGCCGAAGAGGCCCATCAGCCACTCCTTGGGCTACAATACCTGGACCCCCGTCGACCCATCACTACTGGACTACCGACGTATTTCCGCCCGAGGGGTTTTTCAACTGACTCCCCTGAATGCCCACCCGCTAGCCTGCTAGCTGCGGCCCACTAGCTGTCTAGAGCACATCAGACTGTTAGCTTAAGAGGCCCATCGGACAAATTCTTTGGCCACTATACCTATTTTGCCAATTGGCCTGGTTAACCACACGGAGCCCTGCTGATCCGTCCTCTGAACCGGAACCACGCATCAGAAGCTAGCCAGCTAACTAGTAGTCAGCTAGCCACTGCTAGCAATCATCAGCTATCTTTAGCCCGGACAACTCTCGCCAGTCTGCACAGCGCAACTCAAACCAGAGCAAATCTAACTTATTTTCCCCATATCTCCAGATTCCTACCGCAAGATCTGAACCTGTCACGATCTTTCAAAATCGAACCCAGAAGCAGACCAGGACAAGGAGAGTAGGAAGAAGGTGAGTATTTATTTACAAGTGAATGTGAATGGGTAGATATATCCAGGTGGCGTAGCGGGCAGCGGTGGTGAGTTGATGGGAGTAAATAGGTGGATCCAATGGGGTAGCGGAATCCTCCGACGACCAGACGGGAATGGGGTAAATGCTCCGGGTGAGTAACTGAAGACAGAACAAACGGAGGTAAGTTTAAGGCAAGCAATACGTAAAAAACAACAAAACAAATTCTATCCAACTTGAGGCTGATACTATGGCACAACATACTGTTCATGGCTAACGATCCGGCAGGGAATGGATGTCAGGTCAGAGCTTTTGAAGGGGAGAGGTGATGATCAGGACAGGTGTGCAGATTACTGATGGGATACAGGTGCGGGTGAACATCGATCTCCCAACAAGCTAATTCGCCCGGCAACCAGACAGGGTGTGTTCCAGGACACCGGAAACACACTCCAGGACAGAAACACAGGCAAACACAGACTCAGGAAGCGGGATTCGTGACAGTACCCCCCCTCCGACGAACGCCACCGGGCGGACTACCTCTCTATAGCACTCTGTCTCTTTCTCTCTATAGCACTCTGTCTCTCTCTATAGCACTCTGTCTCTCTCTCTCTATAGCACTCTGTCTCTCTCTATAGCACTCTGTCTCTCTCTCTCTCTCTATAGCACTCTGTCTCTCTCTCTCTATAGCACTCTGTCTCTCTCTATAGCACTCTGTCTCTCTCTCTCTCTATAGCACTCTGTCTCTCTCTCTCTATAGCACTCTGTCTCTCTCTCTCTCTATAGCACTCTGTCTCTCTCTCTCTCTATAGCACTCTGTCTCTCTCTCTCTCTATAGCACTCTCTCTCTCTCTCTATATATAGCACTCTGTCTCTCTCTCTCTATAGCACTCTGTCTCTCTCTCTCTATAGCACTCTGTCTCTCTCTCTCTATAGCACTCTGTCTCTCTCTCTCTCTATAGCACTCTCTCTCTCTATATATATATAGCACTCTGTCTCTCTCTCTCTCTATAGCACTCTGTCTCTCTCTCTCTCTATAGCACTCTCTCTCTCTCTCTCTCTCTAGCACTCTGTCTCTCTCTCTCTCTATAGCACTCTGTCTCTCTCTCTCTCTATAGCACTCTGTCTCTCTCTCTCTATAGCACTCTGTCTCTCTCTCTATAGCACTCTGTCTCTCTCTCTATAGCACTCTGTCTCTCTCTCTCTATAGCACTGTCATTCTGTTTTTATCTCAGATCAAATCTGTTTACTTAGGAAAAAAGATATCTTGGAAAAAGACGCACTAGAGCACGCATGCAAGCACACGCACACACACACACACACACACACACACACACACACACACACACACACACAGAAACCTGTTCTTTCACATATTTGCATATGGAGGTGTGAAAGATGAGGAGGTGACAGGTTGCCTAGCGTTTAAGAGCGTTGGTAAACGAAAGGTTGCTGGTACAAATCCCAGAGCCAACTAGGTGAAAAGTCTGTCGATGTTCCCTTGAGCAAGGCACTTAACCCTAATTTCTCCTATAAATTGCTCTGGATTAGTGCGTCTGTTAAATGGCTTATCTGTAAACCGAGAGAACCTGAATATCGGGTCCATTCCAAAAAAAAACATTATTTATGTTGCCAGAATATATACACTGAGTGCACAAAACATTATTACATTTACATTTACATTTAAGTCATTTAGCAGACGCTCTTATCCAGAGCGACTTACAGCTCTTTCCATGACATAGACTGACCAGGTGAAAGCTATGATCCCTTATTAATGTCACTTGTTAAATCCACTTCAATTAGTGTAGATGAAGGGAAGGTTAAAGAAGGATTTTAAACCTTCAGACAATTGAGACATGGATTGTGTGTGTGCCATTCGGATGGTAAAATGTATTATATTTTAAGTAAGTATATTTTTTACTAGATGCGACACAAGCAGCAAGACATCATGGATGAGGATGGACCGTGATAAATTATTATAGATAGATAGATACTGTAAGTAGATAGATTTTGAGACATAGTCAGCCAGCTAAACTAAAATAAATCCAGTGTCCCAATACCAATGTAAAACGACAAAACCAGCACATCACACCCAGAACATTTCCTGAATCCCACCTGGCCTGTCAGAGGTCAAGATGGCGCTACATATTGCTTACACCTATCCAATACTGCCAGATGCACACAAGGACCAAGACCCTGGGCTCTGAGCACAGGTCCACATCAACACTGCATTTATGGGCATTTGAGTGGTTTTAAGGCCAACACCACAATAACAAGAGACTAAATCTGCTGTAAAGTATAGTAGACCTGCCTATACTTTGGTTAGTAGGGATCAGGCTTTCCTGACCTGTCTTGGCATGTAGGACATTGGTCACCAACTCTGTTCCTGGAGAGCCACAGGGTGTGCAGGCTTTTGTTCCAGCTAAAACTATGAGGTCTAACACTATGAGGACTAACACTGGAGGGCTTGTAAGGGATAGGCTTGACCTCAACCCTGCTTACCCAATGGCTCTACAGGACCATGGTTGAATAGTGTGTACCGTCCTACATAATATGCTGAGAGCTGTTGCAGCCTGCATAATATATCATTAATATGCAACATAGCTACAGGTATACAGTAAGAGCAGGTATATTAAGTAGGAAACTTATTGTAGGCAGGGTTGGATGGTGACCACAAGTCATAAGTTACCTTGGCTCTAAGGGGGAGGACAATAGCTGCACTTGCAATGTCATCATAAGGCAAGACTGATTCATCAGTGTGTGTGATAGCAGTAATAACTATTAAAACCTGAAATGTTCAATTGTAGACATGTTGCATGATGTATCTGATCACTTACATGTGTATCTAATAATATTTCCCTCTCTCTATGAAAGAATTCCTGAGCGAGTAGAGAGGAGACTCGTCTAGAGGAGTTGCATTATACTCTCCTGCAACCCGCCTCACCCAATGTGGTACAGACCTGATATTTTTATACTTAAGAACAGAACCCCATCAAAGCTACCTAGCTAGTAGTCAGTTAGCCATTGCTAGGCCATCTCCCAGTTTGCTGAAGAGGCCCATCAGCCACTCCTTGGGCTACAATACCTGGACCCCGTCGACCCATCACTACTGGACTACGACGTATTTCCGCCCGGGGGTTTTTCAACTGACTCCCTGAATGCCCACCCGCTAGCCTGCTAGCTGCGTACAACTGTCTAGAGCACATCAGACTGTTAGCTTAAGAGGCCCATCGGACAAATTCTTTGGCCACTATACCTATTTTGCCAATTGGCCTGGTTAGCCACGGAGCCCTGCTGATCCAGTCCTCTGAACTGGAACCACCCATCAGAAGCTAGCCAGCTAACTAGCTACTAGCTAGTGATCTTGGCTAGCCACTGCTAGCAGTCATCAGCTACCTTTAGGCCGGACAACTCTCGCCAGTCTGCACAGCGCTCAAACCAGAGCAAATCTGACTTATTTTCCCCATATCTCCAGATTCCTA
>NW_027038027.1:0-24905 GCF_034236695.1 Oncorhynchus nerka | reverse complement strand
GGGCAGTATCAGACCCCAGAATAGACTGGGAGTCAGTATCAGAACCCATAAGAGACTGGGGGGCAGTATCAGACCCCAGAATAGACTGGGGGGAAGTATCAGACCCCAGAATAGACTGGGGGCAGTATCAGACCCCAGAATAGACTGGGAGGCAGAAACTGACCCCAAAATAGATTTGGAGGCAGTATCAGACCCCAGAATACACTGGGAGGCAGAATCAGACCCCAGAATAGACTGGGAGTCAGTATCAGACCCCAGAATAGACTGGGGGCAGTATCAGACCCCAGAATAGACTGGGAGGCAGAATCTGACCCCAGAATAGATTTGGAGGCAGTATCAGACCCCAGAATAGACTTGGAGGCAGAATCTGACCCCAGAATAGACTGGGAGGCAGTATCAGACCCCAGAATAGACTGGGAGGTATCAGACCCCAGAATAGACTGGGAGTCAGTAT
Organism: Oncorhynchus nerka; assembly: GCF_034236695.1. Taxonomy (NCBI): domain Eukaryota; kingdom Metazoa; phylum Chordata; class Actinopteri; order Salmoniformes; family Salmonidae; genus Oncorhynchus; species Oncorhynchus nerka. The sequence continues at coordinate 24,451 of NW_027038027.1, read as the reverse complement.
CAGACCCCATAATAGACTGGGGGAAGTAATCAGACCCCAGAATAGACTGGGGCAGTATCAGACCCCAGAATAGACTGGGGGGCAGTATCAGACCCCAGAATAGACTGGGAGGCAGTATCAGACCCCAGAATAGACTGGGAGGCAGTATCAGACCCCAGAATAGAGTGGGAGTCAGTATCAGACCCCAGAATAGACTGGGAGGCGGTATCAGACCCCAGAATTGACTGGTAGGCGGTATCAGACCCCAGAATATACTGGGAGGCGGTATCACAACCCAGAATAGACTGGGGGCAAAATCAGACCCCAGAATAGACTGGGAGGCGGTATCAGACCCCAGAATAGACTGGGAGGCGGTATCACAACCCAGAATAGACTGGGGGCAAAATCAGACCCCAGAATAGACTGGGAGTCAGTATCAGAACCCAGAAGAGACTGGGGGGCAGTATCAGATCCCAGAATAGACTGGGAGTCAGTATCAGACCCCATAATAGACTGGGAGACAGAATCAGACCCCAGAATAGATTTGGAGGCAGTATCAGACCCAGAATAGACTGGGAGGCGGTATCAGACCCCAGAATAGACTGGGAGGCAGTATCAGACCCCAGAATAGACTGGGAGGCATCAGACCCCAGAATAGACTTGAGTCATCAGACCCCAGAATGACTGGGGGCAGTATCAGACCCCAGAATAGACTGGGAGTCAGTATCAAACCCCAGAATAGACTGGGAGACAGAATCAGACCCCAGAATAGATTTGGACAGACCCCAGAATAGACTGGGGCGGTATCAAACAGAATAGACTGGGAGGCAATCAGACCCCAGAATAGACTGGAGGCAGTATCAGACCCCAGAATAGAGTGGGGAGTGGGACCCCAGTCAGTATCAGACCCCAGAATAGACTGGGAGGCGGTATCAGACCCCAGAATAGACTGGGAGGCGGTATCAGACCCCAGAATAGACTGAGAGACGGTATCACACCCCAGAATAGACTGGGAGTCAGTATCAGACCCAATAATAGACTGGGGGAAGTATCAGACCCCAGAATAGACTGGGGGCAATATCAGACCCCAGAATAGACTGGGAGACAGTATCCGACCCCAGAATAGACTGGGAGGCGGTATCAGACCCCAGAATAGACTGGGAGTCAGTATCAGAACCCAGAAGAGACTGGGAGTCAGTATAAGACTCCAGAATAGACTGGGAGACAGTATCCGACCCCAGAATAGACTGGGAGGCAGTATCAGACCCCAGAATAGACTGGGAGTCAGTATCAGAACCCAGAAGAGACTGGGGGGCAGTATCAGACCCCAGAATAGACTGGGAGTCAGTATCACACCCATAATAGACTGGGAGGCAGTATCAGACCCCAGAATAGACTGCGAGTCAGTATCAGACCCCAGATTAGACTGGGAGTCAGTATCAGACCCCAGAATAGACTTGGGGGCAGTATCAGACCCCAGAATAGATTTGGAGGCAGTATCAGACCCCAGAATAGACTGGGAGGCAGAATCAGACCCCAGAATAGACTGGGAGGCAGTATCAGACCCCAGAATAGTCTTGGGGGCAGTATCAGACCCCAGAATAGATTTGGAGGCAGTATCAGACCCCAGAATAGACTGGGAGGCAGAATCAGACCCCAGAATAGACTGGGAGGCAGTATCAGACCCCAGAATAGACTGGGAGGCATTATCAGACCCCATAATAGACTGGGAGGCGGTATCAGACCCCAGAATATACTGGGAGGCGGTATCACAACCCAGAATAGACTGGGGGCAAAATCAGACCCCAGAATAGACTGGGAGGCGGTATCAGACCCCAGAATAGACTGGGAGGCGGTATCACAACCCAGAATAGACTGGGGGCAAAATCAGACCCCAGAATAGACTGGGAGTCAGTATCAGAACCCAGAAGAGACTGGGGGGCAGTATCAGATCCCAGAAAAGACTGGGAGTCAGTATCAGACCCCATAATAGACTGGGAGACAGAATCAGACCCCAGAATAGATTTGGAGGCAGTATCAGACCCCAGAATAGACTGGGAGGCGGTATCAGACCCCAGAATAGACTGGGAGGCAGTATCAGACCCCAGAATAGACTGGGAGGCAGTATCAGACCCCAGAATAGACTTGGAGTCAGTATCAGACCCCAGAATAGACTGGGGGGCAGTATCAGACCCCAGAATAGACTGGGAGTCAGTATCAAACCCCATAATAGACTGGGAGACAGAATCAGACCCCAGAATAGATTTGGAGGCAGTATCAGACCCCAGAATAGACTGGGAGGCGGTATCAGACCCAAGAATAGACTGGGAGGCAGTATCAGACCCCAGAATAGACTCGGAGGCAGTATCAGACCCCAGAATAGAGTGGGAGTCAGTATCAGACCCCAGAATAGACTGGGAGGCGGTATCAGACCCCAGAATAGACTGGGAGGCGGTATCAGACCCCAGAATAGACTGGGAGGCGGTATCAGACCCCAGAATAGACTGAGAGACGGTATCACACCCCAGAATAGACTGGGAGTCAGTATCAGACCCAATAATAGACTGGGGGAAGTATCAGACCCCAGAATAGACTGGGGGCAATATCAGACCCCAGAATAGACTGGGAGACAGTATCCGACCCCAGAATAGACTGGGAGGCGGTATCAGACCCCAGAATAGACTGGGAGTCAGTATCAGAACCCAGAAGAGACTGGGAGTCAGTATAAGACTCCAGAATAGACTGGGAGACAGTATCCGACCCCAGAATAGACTGGGAGGCAGTATCAGACCCCAGAATAGACTGGGAGTCAGTATCAGAACCCAGAAGAGACTGGGGGGCAGTATCAGACCCCAGAATAGACTGGGAGTCAGTATCACACCCATAATAGACTGGGAGGCAGTATCAGACCCCAGAATAGACTGCGAGTCAGTATCAGACCCCAGATTAGACTGGGAGTCAGTATCAGACCCCAGAATAGACTTGGGGGCAGTATCAGACCCCAGAATAGATTTGGAGGCAGTATCAGACCCCAGAATAGACTGGGAGACAGAATCAGACCCCAGAATAGACTGGGAGGCAGTATCAGACCCCAGAATAGTCTTGGGGGCAGTATCAGACCCCAGAATAGATTTGGAGGCAGTATCAGACCCCAGAATAGACTGGGAGGCAGAATCAGACCCCAGAATAGACTGGGAGGCAGTATCAGACCCCAGAATAGACTGGGAGGCATTATCAGACCCCATAATAGACTGGGAGGCGGTATCAGACCCCAGAATAGACTGGGGGCAATATCAGACCCCAGAATAGACTGGGGGGCAGTATCAGACCCCAGAATAGACTGTTCGGTGGTATGAGACCCCAGAATAGACTGGGAGTCAGTATCACACCCCATAATAGACTGGGAGGCAGTATCAGACCCCAGAATAGACTTGGGGGCAGTATCAATCCCCAGAATAGATTTGGAGGCAGTATCAGACCCCAGAATAGACTGGGAGGCAGTATCAGACCCCAGCATAGAGTGGGAGGCAGTATCAGACCCCAGAATAGACTGGGAGGCAGTATCAGACCCCAGAATAGACTGGGAGGCGGTATCAGACCCCAGAATAGACTGGGAGGCAGTATCACACCCCAGAATAGACTGGCAGGCGGTATCAGACCCCAGAATAGACTGGGAGGCAGTATCACACCCCAGAATAGACTGGCAGGCGGTATCACACCCCAGAATAGACTGGGAGACGGTATCAGACCCCAGAATAGACTGTGAGGCAATATCGGATCCCAGAATAGACTGGGGAGGGGGGCAGTATCAGACCCCAGAATAGACTTGGGGGCAGTATCAGACCCCAGAATAGACTGGGAGGTAGAATCAGACCCCAGAATAGACTGGGAGGCAGTATCAGACCCCAGAATAGACTGGGAGGCAGTATCAGACCCCAGAATTGACTGGGAGGCAGTTATTGACTTGTTAATTGTTTACTCCATGTTTAACTCTGTGTTGTCTGTTCACACTGCTATGCTTTATCTTTGCCAGGTCGCAGTTGCAAATGAGAACTTGTTCTCAACTAGCCTACCTGGTTAAATAAAGGTGAAATAATAAAAAATAGACTGGGAGGTGGTATCAGTCCCCAGAATAGACTGGGAGGCAGTTTCAGACCCCAGAATAGATTTGGAGGCAGTATCAGACCCCAGAATAGACTGGGAGGCAGAATCAGATCCCAGAATAGATTTGGAGGCAGTATCAGACCCCAGAATAGACTGGGAGGCAGTATCAGACCCCCACTTCGCCAGGGGGGCGGGGGTGTTTCAGAATAGACTGGGAGGCAGAATCAGACCCCAGAGTTGTCTGGGTGTCCATCTCATTGTTTCCATACCTCATCGTTTGGGATGTCAATGAGACCTTCATCAGGGATACAATACGTTTAGATAACAATTCTTTACCTAGGAAAGTAAATGGTAGAGTGGGTGGATACAGAATATCATGTTCAACATTCATTGGTCCAATTGAACAAGGCATGGGCTTTGTTTAAAAATATATTACCAGGGTGGAGGAAATCCGGTAAGCGTTTAAAATGTTATTGGTTCAGGGAAGGTCAAGTCCAATACCTTTACCAAAAGCGGATGTTGTGTCTATACCAGCCTAGGAATGTCTTTCCCCTGAATGTTTGCCATAACGGTTTCCTTTCCCGTGAATGTTTACCATAACGGTTTCCTTTCCCGTGAATGTTTACCATAACGGTTTCCTTTCCCCTGAATGTTTACCATAACGGTCTCCTTTCCACTGAATGTTTACCATAACGGTTTCCTTTCCCCTGAATGTTTACCATAACGGTCTCCTTTCCCCTGAATGTTTACCATAACGGTCTCCTTTCCACTGAATGTTTACCATAACGGTTTCCTTTCCCCTGAATGTTTACCATAACGGTCTCCTTTCCCCTGAATGTTTACCATAACGGTCTCCTTTCCCCTGAATGTTTACCATAACGGTCTCCTTTCCACTGAATGTTTACCATAACGGTCTCCTTTCCCCTGAATGTTTACCATAACGGTCTCCTTTCCCCTGAATTTTACCATAACGGTCTCCTTTCCCCTGAATGTTTACCATAACGGTCTCCTTTCCACTGAATGTTTACCATAACGGTCTCCTTTCCCTGAATGTTTACCATAACGGTCTCCTTTCCCCTGAATTTTACCATAACGGTCTCCTTTCCCCTGAATGTTTACCATAACGGTTTCCTTTCCCCTGAATGTTTACCATAACGGTCTCCTTTCCCCTGAATGTTTACCATAACGGTCTCCTTTCCCCTGAATGTTTACCATAACGGTCTCCTTTCCCTGAATGTTTACCATAACGGTCTCCTTTCCCTGAATGTTTACCATAACGGTCTCCTTTCCCTGAATGTTTACCATAACGGTCTCCTTTCCACTGAATGTTTACCATAACGGTCTCCTTTCCCTGAATGTTTACCATAACGGTCTCCTTTCCCTGAATTTTTACCATAACGGTCTCCTTTCCCCTGAATGTTTACCATAACGGTTTCCTTTCCCTGAATGTTTACCATAACGGTCTCCTTTCCCTGAATGTTTACCATAACGGTCTCCTTTCCCCTGAATGTTTACCATAACGGTCTCCTTTCCCCTGAATGTTTACCATAACGGTCTCCTTTCCCCTGAATGTTTACCATAACGGTCTCCTTTCCCCTGAATGTTTACCATAACGGTCTCCTTTCCCCTGAATGTTTACCATAACGGTCTCCTTTCCCTGAATGTTTACCATAACGGTCTCCTTTCCCTGAATGTTTACCATAACGGTTTCCTTTCCCTGAATGTTTACCACATAACGGTCTCCTTTCCCTGAATGTTTACCATAACGGTCTCCTTTCCCCTGTATGTTTACCATAACGGTTTCCTTTCCCCTGTATGTTTACCATAACGGTTTCCTTTCCCCCGAATGTTTACCATAACTAACCGACCCTAACCAGCCTGGGTACTAACCGACCCTAACCAGCCTGAGGACTAACTGACCCTAACCAGCCTGGGGACTAACCAACCCTAACCAGCCTGGGGACTAACTGACCCTAACAAACCTGAGGACTAACCGACCCTAACCAGCCTGAGGACTAACCGACCCTAACCAGCCTGCAGCCTGAGGACTAACCAACCCTAACCAGCCTGGGGACTAACCGACCCTAACCAACCTGAGGACTAACCGACCCTAACCAGCCTGAGGACTAACCGACCCTACACAGCCTGAGGACTAACCGACCCTAACCAGCCTGAGGACTAACCGACCCTAACTATTACTAGCCTGTTCAACCTGCATGGGTACTAACCGACCCTAACCAGATGTAGTCTGAATGGTACGTGTTCTACAGCATCCCGTGTGTGATGACTGAGTGACGGTTAACACTGTAGGGTGTTGGAGCGTTATACAGACTTAACTCTGTAGGGTGTTGGAGCGTTATACAGACTGTTAACTCTGTAGGGTGTTGGAGCGTTCTACAGACTGTTAACTCTGTAGGGTGTTGGAGCGTTCTACAGACTGTTAACTCTGTAGGGTGTTGGAGCGTTCTACAGACTGTTAACTCTGTAGGGTGTTGGAGCGTTATTCAGACTGTTAACTCTGTAGGGTGTTGGAGCGTTATACAGACTGTTAACTCTGTAGGGTGTTGGAGCGTTCTACAGACTGTTAACTCTGTAGGGTGTTGGAGCGTTATTCAGACTGTTAACTCTGTAGGGTGTTGGAGCGTTATACAGACTGTTAACTCTGTAGGGTGTTGGAGCGTTCTACAGACTGTTAACTCTGTAGGGTGTTGGAGCGTTATTCAGACTGTTAACTCTGTAGGGTGTTGGAGCGTTATACAGACTGTTAACTCTGTAGGGTGTTGGAGCGTTCTACAGACTGTTAACTCTGCAGGGTGTTGGAGCGTTCTACAGACTGTTAACTCTGCAGGGTGTTGGAGCGTTCTACAGACTGTTAACTCTGTAGGGTGTTGGAGCGTTCTACAGACTGTTAACTCTGTAGGGTGTTGGAGCGTTCTACAGACTGTTAACTCTGCAGGGTGTTGGAGTGTTATTCAGTCTGTTAACTCTGCAGGGTGCTGGAGTGTTATTCAGTCTGTTAACTCTGCAGGGTGCTGGAGTGTTATTCAGTCTGTTAACTCTGTAGGGTGTTGGAGCGTTCTACAGACTGTTAACTCTGTAGGGTGTTGGAGCGTTCTACAGACTGTTAACTCTGTAGGGTGTTGGAGCGTTATTCAGACTGTTAACTCTGTAGGGTGTTGGAGCGTTATACAGACTGTTAACTCTGTAGGGTGTTGGAGCGTTCTACAGACTGTTAACTCTGTAGGGTGTTGGAGCGTTATTCAGACTGTTAACTCTGTAGGGTGTTGGAGCGTTATACAGACTGTTAACTCTGTAGGGTGTTGGAGCGTTCTACAGACTGTTAACTCTGTAGGGTGTTGGAGCGTTATTCAGACTGTTAACTCTGTAGGGTGTTGGAGCGTTATACAGACTGTTAACTCTGTAGGGTGTTGGAGCGTTCTACAGACTGTTAACTCTGCAGGGTGTTGGAGCATTCTACAGACTGTTAACTCTGCAGGGTGTTGGAGCGAACTACAGACTGTTAACTCTGTAGGGTGTTGGAGCGTTCTACAGACTGTTAACTCTGTAGGGTGTTGGAGCGTTCTACAGACTGTTAACTCTGCAGGGTGTTGGAGTGTTATTCAGTCTGTTAACTCTGCAGGGTGCTGGAGTGTTATTCAGTCTGTTAACTCTGCAGGGTGTTGGAGCGTTCTACAGACTGTTATTAACTCTGTAGGGTGTTGGAGCGTTATACAGACTGTTATTAACTCTGTAGGGTGTTGGAGCGTTCTACAGACTGTTATTAACTCTGTAGGGTGTTGGAGCGTTATACAGACTGTTAACTCTGTAGGGTGTTGGAGCGTTCTACAGACTGTTAACTCTGTAGGGTGTTGGAGCGTTATACAGACTGTTAACTCTGCAGGGTGTTGGAGCGTTATACAGACTGTTATTAACTCTGTAGGGTGTTGGAGAGTTATACAGACTGTTATTAACTCTGCAGGGTGTTGGAGCGTTATACAGACTGTTATTAACTCTGCAGGGGGTTGGAGTGTTATACAGACTGTTATTAACTCTGCAGGGTGTTGGAGCGTTATACAGACTGTTAACTCTGCAGGGTGTTGGAGCGTTATACAGACTGTTAACTCTGCAGGGTGTTGGAGCGTTCTACAGACTGTTAACTCTGCAGGGTGTTGGAGCGTTATACAGACTGTTAACTCTGTAGGGTGTTGGAGTGTTATACAGACTGTTAACTCTGCAGGGTGTTGGAGCGTTATACAGACTGTTAACTCTGCAGGGTGTTGGAGCGTTATACAGACTGTTAACTCTGTAGGGTGTTGGAGTGTTATTCAGACTGTTAACTCTGAAGGGTGTTGGAGCGTTATACAGACTGTTATTAACTCTGTAGGGTGTTGGAGCGTTATACAGACTGTTGACTCTGTAGGGTGTTGGAGCGTTCTACAGACTGTTGACTCTGTAGGGTGTTGGAGCGTTCTACAGACTGTTAACTCTGTAGGGTGTTGGAGCGTTCTACAGACTGTTAACTCTGTAGGGTGTTGGAGCGTTATTCAGACTGTTAACTCTGTAGGGTGTTGGAGCGTTATACAGACTGTTAACTCTGTAGGGTGTTGGAGCGTTCTACAGACTGTTAACTCTGTAGGGTGTTGGAGCGTTATTCAGACTGTTAACTCTGTAGGGTGTTGGAGCGTTATACAGACTGTTAACTCTGTAGGGTGTTGGAGCGTTCTACAGACTGTTAACTCTGTAGGGTGTTGGAGCGTTATTCAGACTGTTAACTCTGTAGGGTGTTGGAGCGTTCTACAGACTGTTAACTCTGTAGGGTGTTGGAGCGTTATTCAGACTGTTAACTCTGCAGGGTGTTGGAGCGTTCTACAGACTGTTAACTCTGCAGGGTGTTGGAGCGTTCTACAGACTGTTAACTCTGTAGGGTGTTGGAGCGTTCTACAGACTGTTAACTCTGTAGGGTGTTGGAGCGTTCTACAGACTGTTAACTCTGCAGGGTGTTGGAGTGTTATTCAGTCTGTTAACTCTGCAGGGTGCTGGAGTGTTATTCAGTCTGTTAACTCTGCAGGGTGTTGGAGCGTTCTACAGACTGTTATTAACTCTGTAGGGTGTTGGAGCGTTATAGAGACTGTTATTAACTCTGTAGGGTGTTGGAGCGTTCTACAGACTGTTATTAACTCTGCAGGGTGTTGGAGCGTTATACAGACTGTTATTAACTCTGCAGGGGGTTGGAGTGTTATACAGACTGTTATTAACTCTGCAGGGTGTTGGAGCGTTCTACAGACTGTTATTAACTCTGTAGGGTGTTGGAGCGTTCTACAGACTTGTTAACTCTGCAGGGTGTTGGAGTGTTATACAGACTGTTATTAACTCTGCAGGGTGTTGGAGCGTTATACAGACTGTTAACTCTGCAGGGTGTTGGAGCGTTATACAGACTGTTAACTCTGCAGGGTGTTGGAGCGTTCTACAGACTGTTAACTCTGCAGGGTGTTGGAGCGTTATACAGACTGTTAACTCTGTAGGGTGTTGGAGTGTTATACAGACTGTTAACTCTGCAGGGTGTTGGAGCGTTATACAGACTGTTAACTCTGTAGGGTGTTGGAGTGTTATTCAGACTGTTAACTCTGCAGGGTGTTGGAGCGTTATACAGACTGTTATTAACTCTGTAGGGTGTTGGAGCGTTATACAGACTGTTAACTCTGTAGGGTGTTGGAGCGTTCTACAGACTGTTAACTCTGTAGGGTGTTGGAGCGTTCTACAGACTGTTAACTCTGTAGGGTGTTGGAGCGTTCTACAGACTGTTAACTCTGTAGGGTGTTGGAGCGTTATTCAGACTGTTAACTCTGTAGGGTGTTGGAGCGTTATACAGACTGTTAACTCTGTAGGGTGTTGGAGCGTTCTACAGACTGTTAACTCTGTAGGGTGTTGGAGCGTTATTCAGACTGTTAACTCTGTAGGGTGTTGGAGCGTTATACAGACTGTTAACTCTGTAGGGTGTTGGAGCGTTCTACAGACTGTTAACTCTGTAGGTGTTGGAGCGTTATTCAGACTGTTAACTCTGTAGGGTGTTGGAGCGTTATACAGACTGTTAACTCTGTAGGGTGTTGGAGCGTTCTACAGACTGTTAACTCTGTAGGGTGTTGGAGCGTTATTCAGACTGTTAACTCTGCAGGGTGTTGGAGCGTTCTACAGACTGTTAACTCTGCAGGGTGTTGGAGCGTTCTACACAGACTGTTAACTCTGTTGGAGTGTTGGAGCGTTCTACAGACTGTTAAATCTGTAGGGTGTTGGAGCGTTCTACAGACTGTTAACTCTGCAGGGTGTTGGAGTGTTATTCAGTCTGTTAACTCTGCAGGGTGCTGGAGTGTTATTCAGTCTGTTAACTCTGCAGGGTGTTGGAGCGTTCTACAGACTGTTATTAACTCTGTAGGGTGTTGGAGCGTTATACAGACTGTTATTAACTCTGTAGGGTGTTGGAGCGTTCTACAGACTGTTAGGGTGTTGGACTTATACAGACTGGTGTCTGTAGGGTGTTGGAGCGTTCTACAGACTGTTAACTCTGTAGGGTGTTGGAGCGTTATACAGACTGTTAACTCTGGGGTGTTGGAGCGTTATACAGACTGTTAACTCTGCAGGGTGTTGGAGCGTTCTACAGACTGTTATTAACTCTGTAGGGTGTTGGAGTGTTATACAGACTGTTAACTCTGCAGGGTGTTGGAGCGTTATACAGACTGTTATTAACTCTGTAGGGTGTTGGAGAGTTATACAGACTGTTATTAACTCTGCAGGGTGTTGGAGCGTTATACAGACTGTTATTAACTCTGCAGGGGGTTGGAGTGTTATACAGACTGTTATTAACTCTGCAGGGTGTTGGAGCGTTCTACAGACTTGTTAACTCTGCAGGGTGTTGGAGTGTTATACAGACTGTTATTAACTCTGCAGGGTGTTGGAGCGTTATACAGACTGTTATTAACTCTGCAGGGGGTTGGAGTGTTATACAGACTGTTATTAACTCTGCAGGGTGTTGGAGCGTTCTACAGACTGTTAACTCTGCAGGGTGTTGGAGCGTTATACAGACTGTTAACTCTGTAGGGTGTTGGAGTGTTATACAGACTGTTAACTCTGCAGGGTGTTGGAGCGTTATACAGACTGTTAACTCTGTAGGGTGTTGGAGTGTTATTCAGACTGTTAACTCTGCAGGGTGTTGGAGCGTTATACAGACTGTTATTAACTCTGTAGGGTGTTGGAGCGTTATACAGACTGTTAACTCTGTAGGGTGTTGGAGCGTTCTACAGACTGTTAACTCTGTAGGGTGTTGGAGCGTTCTACAGACTGTTAACTCTGTAGGGTGTTGGAGCGTTCTACAGACTGTTAACTCTGTAGGGTGTTGGAGCGTTATTCAGACTGTTAACTCTGTAGGGTGTTGGAGCGTTATACAGACTGTTAACTCTGTAGGGTGTTGGAGCGTTCTACAGACTGTTAACTCTGTAGGGTGTTGGAGCGTTATTCAGACTGTTAACTCTGTAGGGTGTTGGAGCGTTATACAGACTGTTAACTCTGTAGGGTGTTGGAGCGTTCTACAGACTGTTAACTCTGTAGGGTGTTGGAGCGTTATTCAGACTGTTAACTCTGTAGGGTGTTGGAGCGTTATACAGACTGTTAACTCTGTAGGGTGTTGGAGCGTTCTACAGACTGTTAACTCTGTAGGGTGTTGGAGCGTTATTCAGACTGTTAACTCTGCAGGGTGTTGGAGCGTTCTACAGACTGTTAACTCTGCAGGGTGTTGGAGCGTTCTACAGACTGTTAACTCTGTTGGGTGTTGGAGCGTTCTACAGACTGTTAAATCTGTAGGGTGTTGGAGCGTTCTACAGACTGTTAACTCTGCAGGGTGTTGGAGTGTTATTCAGTCTGTTAACTCTGCAGGGTGCTGGAGTGTTATTCAGTCTGTTAACTCTGCAGGGTGTTGGAGCGTTCTACAGACTGTTATTAACTCTGTAGGGTGTTGGAGCGTTATACAGACTGTTATTAACTCTGTAGGGTGTTGGAGCGTTCTACAGACTGTTATTAACTCTGTAGGGTGTTGGAGCGTTATACAGACTGTTAACTCTGTAGGGTGTTGGAGCGTTCTACAGACTGTTAACTCTGTAGGGTGTTGGAGCGTTATACAGACTGTTAACTCTGCAGGGTGTTGGAGCGTTATACAGACTGTTAACTCTGCAGGGTGTTGGAGCGTTCTACAGACTGTTATTAACTCTGTAGGGTGTTGGAGTGTTATACAGACTGTTAACTCTGCAGGGTGTTGGAGCGTTATACAGACTGTTATTAACTCTGTAGGGTGTTGGAGAGTTATACAGACTGTTATTAACTCTGCAGGGTGTTGGAGCGTTATACAGACTGTTATTAACTCTGCAGGGGGTTGGAGTGTTATACAGACTGTTATTAACTCTGCAGGGTGTTGGAGCGTTCTACAGACTTGTTAACTCTGCAGGGTGTTGGAGTGTTATACAGACTGTTATTAACTCTGCAGGGTGTTGGAGCGTTATACAGACTGTTAACTCTGCAGGGTGTTGGAGCGTTCTACAGACTGTTAACTCTGCAGGGTGTTGGAGCGTTATACAGACTGTTAACTCTGTAGGGTGTTGGAGCGTTATTCAGACTGTTAACTCTGCAGGGTGTTGGAGCGTTCTACAGACTGTTATTAACTCTGTAGGGTGTTGGAGCGTTCTACAGACTGTTAACTCTGTAGGGTGTTGGAGCGTTCTATAGACTGTTAACTCTGTAGGGTGTTGGAGCGTTATTCAGACTGTTAACTCTGTAGGGTGTTGGAGCGTTCTACAGACTGTTAACTCTGTAGGGTGTTGGAGCGTTCTACAGACTGTTAACTCTGTAGGGTGTTGGAGTGTTATTCAGACTGTTAACTCTGTAGGGTGTTGGAGCATTATACAGACTGTTATTAACTCTGTAGGGTGTTGGAGCGTTCTACAGACTGTTAACTCTGCAGGGTGTTGGAGCGTTCTACAGACTGTTAACTCTGCAGTGTGTTGGAGTGTTATACAGACTGTTAACTCTGTAGGGTGTTGGAGCGTTCTACAGACTGTTAACTCTGTAGGGTGTTGGAGCGTTCTACAGACTGTTAACTCTGCAGGGTGTTGGAGTGTTATTCAGACTGTTAACTCTGCAGGGTGCTGGAGTGTTATTCAGTCTGTTAACTCTGCAGTGTGTTGGAGCGTTCTACAGACTGTTAACTCTGTAGGGTGTTGGAGCGTTCTACAGACTGTTAACTCTGTAGGGTGTTGGAGCGTTATACAGACTGTTAACTCTGCAGGGTGTTGGAGCGTTATACAGACTGTTAACTCTGCAGGGTGTTGGAGCGTTCTACAGACTGTTAACTCTGTAGGGTGTTGGAGTGTTATACAGACTGTTAACTCTGCAGGGTGTTGGAGCGTTATACAGACTGTTATTAACTCTGTAGGGTGTTGGAGAGTTATACAGACTGTTATTAACTCTGCAGGGTGTTGGAGCGTTATACAGACTGTTATTAACTCTGCAGGGGGTTGGAGTGTTATACAGACTGTTATTAACTCTGCAGGGTGTTGGAGCGTTCTACAGACTGTTATTAACTCTGTAGGGTGTTGGAGCGTTCTACAGACTTGTTAACTCTGCAGGGTGTTGGAGTGTTATACAGACTGTTATTAACTCTGCAGGGTGTTGGAGCGTTATACAGACTGTTAACTCTGCAGGGTGTTGGAGCGTTATACAGACTGTTAACTCTGCAGGGTGTTGGAGCGTTCTACAGACTGTTAACTCTGCAGGGTGTTGGAGCGTTATACAGACTGTTAACTCTGTAGGGTGTTGGAGTGTTATACAGACTGTTAACTCTGCAGGGTGTTGGAGCGTTATACAGACTGTTAACTCTGTAGGGTGTTGGAGTGTTATTCAGACTGTTAACTCTGCAGGGTGTTGGAGCGTTCTACAGACTGTTATTAACTCTGTAGGGTGTTGGAGCGTTATACAGACTGTTAACTCTGTAGGGTGTTGGAGCGTTCTACAGACTGTTAACTCTGTAGGGTGTTGGAGCGTTCTACAGACTGTTAACTCTGTAGGGTGTTGGAGCGTTATTCAGACTGTTAACTCTGTAGGGTGTTGGAGCGTTATACAGACTGTTAACTCTGTAGGGTGTTGGAGCGTTCTACAGACTGTTAACTCTGTAGGGTGTTGGAGCGTTATTCAGACTGTTAACTCTGTAGGGTGTTGGAGCGTTATACAGACTGTTAACTCTGCAGGGTGTTGGAGCGTTATACAGACTGTTAACTCTGTAGGGTGTTGGAGTGTTATTCAGACTGTTAACTCTGCAGGGTGTTGGAGCGTTATACAGACTGTTATTAACTCTGTAGGGTGTTGGAGCGTTATACAGACTGTTAACTCTGTAGGGTGTTGGAGCGTTCTACAGACTGTTAACTCTGTAGGGTGTTGGAGCGTTCTACAGACTGTTAACTCTGTAGGGTGTTGGAGCGTTATTCAGACTGTTAACTCTGTAGGGTGTTGGAGCGTTATACAGACTGTTAACTCTGTAGGGTGTTGGAGCGTTCTACAGACTGTTAACTCTGTAGGGTGTTGGAGCGTTATTCAGACTGTTAACTCTGCAGGGTGTTGGAGCGTTCTACAGACTGTTAACTCTGCAGGGTGTTGGAGCGTTCTACAGACTGTTAACTCTGTAGGGTGTTGGAGCGTTCTACAGACTGTTAACTCTGTAGGGTGTTGGAGCGTTATACAGACTGTTAACTCTGTAGGGTGTTGGAGTGTTATTCAGACTGTTAACTCTGCAGGGTGTTGGAGCGTTCTACAGACTGTTATTAACTCTGTAGGGTGTTGGAGCGTTATACAGACTGTTAACTCTGTAGGGTGTTGGAGCGTTCTACAGACTGTTAACTCTGTAGGGTGTTGGAGCGTTCTACAGACTGTTAACTCTGTAGGGTGTTGGAGCGTTATTCAGACTGTTAATTGTGTAGGGTGTTGGAGCGTTATACAGACTGTTAACTCTGTAGGGTGTTGGAGCGTTATACAGACTGTTAACTCTGTAGGGTGTTGGAGCGTTCTACAGAATGTTAACTCTGTAGGGTGTTGGAGCGTTATTCAGACTGTTAACTCTGTAGGGTGTTGGAGCGTTATACAGACTGTTAACTCTGTAGGGTGTTGGAGCGTTCTACAGACTGTTAACTCTGTAGGGTGTTGGAGCGTTATTCAGACTGTTAACTCTGTAGGGTGTTGGAGCGTTATACAGACTGTTAACTCTGTAGGGTGTTGGAGCGTTCTACAGACTGTTAACTCTGTAGGGTGTTGGAGCGTTCTACAGACTGTTGACTCTGTAGGGTGTTGGAGCGTTATTCAGACTGTTAACTCTGTAGGGTGTTGGAGCGTTATACAGACTGTTAACTCTGTAGGGTGTTGGAGCGTTCTTACAGACTGTTAACTCTGTAGGTGTTGGAGCGTTATTCAGACTGTTAACTCTGCAGGGTGTTGGAGCGTTCTGAGACTGTTAACTCTGCAGGGTGTTGAGCCGTTCTACAGACTGTTAACTCTGTAGGTGTTGGAGCCGCCTCTGGGACTGTTAACTCTGTAGGGTGTTGAGCGTTATACAGACTGTTAACTCTGTAGGGGTGCTGGAGTGTTATTCAGACTGTTAACCTGCAGGGTGTTGGGAGCGTTCTACAGACTGTTATTAACTCTGTAGGGTGTTGGAGCGTTATACAGACTGTTAACTCTGTAGGGTGTTGAGCCATGCCTACAGACTGTTAACTCTGTAGGGTGTTGGAGCCGTTCTGAGACTGTTAACTCTGTAGGGTGTTGGAGCGTTATTCAGACTGTTAACTGTGTAGGGTGTTGGAGCGTTATACAGACTGTTAACCTGTAGGGTTGGAGCGTTATACAGACTGTTAACTCTGTAGGGTGTTGGAGCGTTCTACAGAATGTTAACTCTGTAGGGTGGGAGCGTTATTCAGACTGTTAACTCTGTAGGGTGTTGAGCGTTATACAGACTGTTAACTCTGTAGGGTGTTGGGTGCTCTCTACAGACTGTTAACTCTGTAGGGTGTTGGAGCCGTTATTCAGACTGTTAACTCTGTAGGGTGTTGGAGCGTTATACAGACTGTTAACTCTGTAGGTGTTGGAGCCGTTCTAGACTGTTAACTCTGTAGGGTGTGGAGCGTTATTCAGACTGTTAACTCTGCAGGGTGTTGGAGCGTTCTACAGACTGTTAACTCTGCAGGGTGTTGGAGCGTTCTACAGACTGTTAACTCTGTAGGGTGTTGGAGCGTTCTACAGACTGTTAACTCTGTAGGGTGTTGGAGCCGTTCTACAGACTGTTAACTCTGCAGGGTGTTGGAGTGTTATTCAGTCTGTTAACTCTGCAGGGTGCTGGAGTGTTATTCAGTCTGTTAACTCTGCAGGGTGTTGGAGCGTTCTACAGACTGTTATTAACTCTGTAGGGTGTTGGAGCGTTTTACAGACTGTTATTAACTCTGTAGGGTGTTGGAGTGTTCTACAGACTGTTATTAACTCTGTAGGGTGTTGGAGCGTTATACAGACTGTTAACTCTGTAGGGTGTTGGAGCGTTCTACAGACTGTTAACTCTGTAGGGTGTTGGAGCGTTATACAGACTGTTAACTCTGCAGGGTGTTGGAGCGTTATACAGACTGTTAACTCTGCAGGGTGTTGGAGCGTTCTACAGACTGTTAACTCTGTAGGGTGTTGGAGTGTTATACAGACTGTTAACTCTGCAGGGTGTTGGAGCGTTATACAGACTGTTATTAACTCTGTAGGGTGTTGGAGAGTTATACAGACTGTTATTAACTCTGCAGGGTGTTGGAGCGTTATACAGACTGTTATTAACTCTGCAGGGGGTTGGAGTGTTATACAGACTGTTATTAACTCTGCAGGGTGTTGGAGCGTTCTACAGACTTGTTAACTCTGCAGGGTGTTGGAGTGTTATACAGACTGTTATTAACTCTGCAGGGTGTTGGAGCGTTATACAGACTGTTAACTCTGCAGGGTGTTGGAGCGTTATACAGACTGTTAACTCTGCAGGGTGTTGGAGCGTTCTACAGACTGTTAACTCTGCAGGGTGTTGGAGCGTTATACAGACTGTTAACTCTGTAGGGTGTTGGAGTGTTATACAGACTGTTAACTCTGTAGGGTGTTGGAGCGTTATTCAGACTGTTAACTCTGCAGGGTGTTGGAGCGTTCTACAGACTGTTATTAACTCTGTAGGGTGTTGGAGCGTTCTACAGACTGTTAACTCTGTAGGGTGTTGGAGCGTTCTATAGACTGTTAACTCTGTAGGGTGTTGGAGTGTTATACAGACTGTTAACTCTGTAGGGTGTTGGAGCGTTAACTCTGTAGGTGTTGGAGCCGTTCTACAGACTGTTAACTCTGCAGGGTGTTGGAGTGTTATTCAGTCTGTTAACTCTGCAGGGTGTTGGAGTGTTATTCAGACTGTTAACTCTGCAGGGTGTTGGAGCGTTCTACAGACTGTTAACCCTGTAGGGTGTTGGAGCGTTCTACAGACTGTTAACTCTGTAGGGTGTTGGAGCGTTCTACAGACTGTTAACTCTGCAGGGTGTTGGAGTGTTATTCAGACTGTTAACTCTGCAGGGTGTTGGAGTGTTATTCAGACTGTTAACTCTGCAGGGTGCTGGAGTGTTATTATTCAGTCTGTTAACTCTGCAGTGTGTTGGAGTGTTATACAGACTGTTAACTCTGTAGGGTGTTGGAGCGTTCTACAGACTGTTAACTCTGTAGGGTGCTGGAGCGTTCTACAGACTGTTAACTCTGTAGGGTGATGGAGCGTTCTACAGACTGTTAACTCTACAGACTGTTATTAACTCTGTAGGGTGTTGGAGCGTTCTACAGACTGTTAACTCTGCAGGGTGTTGGAGCGTTATACAGACTGTTAACTCTGCAGTGTGTTGGAGTGTTATACAGACTGTTAACTCTGTAGGGTGATGGAGCGTTCTACAGACTGTTAACTCTACAGACTGTTATTAACTCTGTAGGGTGATGGAGCGTTCTACAGACTGTTAACTCTACAGACTGTTATTAACTCTGTAGGGTGATGGAGCGTTCTACAGACTGTTAACTCTACAGACTGTTATTAACTCTGTAGGGTGATGGAGCGTTCTACAGACTGTTAACTCTACAGACTGTTAACTCTGTAGGGTGTTGGAGCGTTCTACAGACTTGTTAACTCTGCAGACTGTTAACTCTGGGTGTTGGAGCGTTATACAGTGTTGGAGTGTTATACAGACTGTTATTAACTCTGCAGGGTGTTGGAGCGTTATACAGACTGTTAACTCTGCAGTGTGTTGGAGTGTTATACAGACTGTTAACTCTGTAGGGTGTTGGAGCGTTATACAGACTGTTAACTCTGCAGTGTGTTGGAGTGTTATACAGACTGTTAACTCTGTAGGTGTTGGAGCTCTGTTAGGGTGTTGGAGTGTTATACAGACTGTTAACTCTGTAGGGTGTTGGAGACGTTAACTAGGGTGTTGAGACTGTTAACTCTGCAGTGTGTTGGAGTGTTATACAGACTGTTAACTCTGCAGTGTGTTGGAGTGTTATACAGACTGTTATTAACTCTGTTGGAGTGTTAGACTGTTAACTCTAAAAAGTGTTTATACAGACTGTTAACTCTGCAGTGTGTTGAGTGTTATACAGACTGTTAACTCTGTAGGTGTTGGAGTGTTATACAGACTGTTAACTCTGTAGGTGTTGGAGTGTTATACAGACTGTTAACTCTGTAGGGTGTTGGAGTGTTATACAGACTGTTAACTCTGTAGGGTGTTAACTCCTGCAGGTTATTAACTCTGCAGTTCAGGGTGTTGGAGCGTTATACAGACTGTTAACTCTGCAGTGTGTTGGAGTGTTATACAGACTGTTAACTCTGTAGGGTGTTGGAGTGTTATACAGACTGTTAACTCTGCAGGTGTTGGAGTGTTATACAGACTGTTAACTCTGTAGGGTGTTGGAGTGTTATACAGACTGTTAACTCTGTAGGGTGTTGGAGTGGAGTGTTATACAGACTGTTAACTCTGTAGGGTGTTGGAGTGTTATACAGACTGTTAACTCTGTAGGGTGTTGGAGTGTTATACAGACTGTTAACTCTGTAGGGTGTTGGAGTGTTATACAGACTGTTAACTCTGTAGGGTGTTGGAGTGTTATACAGACTGTTAACTCTGTAGGGTGCTGGAACTCTCTGCAGTGTGTTGGAGTGTTATACAGACTGTTAACTCTGTAGGGTGTTGGAGTGTTATACAGACTGTTAACTCTGTAGGGTGTTGGAGTGTTATACAGACTGTTAACTCTGTAGGGTGTTGGAGCGTTCTACAGACTGTTAACTCTGTAGGGTGTTGGAGTGTTATACAGACTGTTAACTCTGTAGGGTGTTGGAGCGTTCTACAGACTGTTAACTCTGTAGGGTGTTGGGCCCTGCTGGGAGGGTGTTGGAGTGTTATACAGACTGTTAACTCTGTAGGGTGTTGGAGCGTTCTACAGACTGTTAACTCTGTAGGGTGTTGGAGTGTTATACAGACTGTTAACTCTGTAGGGTGTTGGAGTGTTATACAGACTGTTAACTCTGTAGGGTGTTGGAGTGTTATACAGACTGTTAACTCTGTAGGGTGTTGGCGTGTTATACAGACTGTTAACTCTACAGACTGTTAACTCTGTAGGGTGTTGGAGTGTTATACAGACTGTTAACTCTGTAGGGTGTTGGAGTGTTATACAGACTGTTAACTCTGTAGGGTGTTGGAGCGTTCTACAGACTGTTAACTCTGTAGGGTGTTGGAGTGTTATACAGACTGTTAACTCTGTAGGGTGTTGGAGCGTTCTACAGACTGTTAACTCTGTAGGGTGTTGGAGTGTTATACAGACTGTTAACTCTGTAGGGTGTTGGAGTGTTATACAGACTGTTAACTCTGTAGGGTGTTGGAGTGTTATACAGACTGTTAACTCTGCAGGGTGTTGGAGTGTTATACAGACTGTTAACTCTGTAGGGTGTTGGAGTGTTATTCAGACTGTTAACTCTGTAGGGTGTTGGAGCGTTATTCAGACTGTTAACTCTGTAGGGTGTTGGAGTGTTATACAGACTGTTAACTCTGTAGGGTGTTGGAGCGTTATTCAGACTGTTAACTCTGTAGGGTGTTGGCGTGTTCTTCAAGTCATCATGGAGACACTTCCTTTCCTTCCACATATGAAGCTGCTAACACAACATTCAGAGTGGAACACAGAACACATCCTGAAGATGTGCCATATGAAATGTTTTACAATTAAACTAAGATACTGACAAAACTAATGGTCTTCATGACTTTTCATTGACTTGAAGGCTGTATGTATCATCCCTCTGTGTGGCCATATCATTTGACATTTAGAAAACCTATCATGTAGAAATCATTTGACATTTAGAAAACCTATCCTGTAGAAATCATTTGACATTTAGAAAACCTATCCTGTAGAAATCATTTGACATTTAGAAAACCTATCCTGTAGAAATCATTTGACATTTAGAAAACCTATCCTGTAGAAATCATTTGACATTTAGAAAACCTATCCTGTAGAAATCATTTGACATTTAGAAAACCTATCCTGTAGAAATCATTTGACATTTAGAAAACCTATCCTGTAGAAATCATTTGACATTTAGAAAACCTATCCTGTAGAAATCATTTGACATTTAGAAAACCTGTCCTGTAGAAATCATTTGACATTTAGAAAACCTATCCTGTAGAAATCATTTGACATTTAGAAAACCTATCCTGTAGAAATCATTTGACATTTAGAAAACCTATCCTGTAGAAATCATTTGACATTTAGAAAACCTGTCCTGTAGAAATCATTTGACATTTAGAAACCTATCCTGCCAGAAATCATTTGACATTTAGAAAACCTGTCCTGTAGAAATCATTTGACATTTAGAAAACCCTATCCTGTAGAAATCATTTGACATTTAGAAAACCTGTCCTGTAGAAATCATTTGACATTTAGAAAACCTGTCCTGTAGAAATCATTTGACATTTAGAAAACCTGTCCTGTAGAAATCATTTGACATTTAGAAAACCTGTCCTGTAGAAATCAAGGCAGAAAAATGAGTTTGTTTAATATTATTAGTTTATTTGTATATTTAGGGACAGTGCACATTAATCAACATTTCAGTAAAAGTGCTGGTTTTAGCCAGCTGGCTAATTTTCATCTGCAGTTCCAAATTTGGATGTAGAATAATTAAATCATTCCATGATTATAAACCATATGATGGCAGGAAGAAAACAAACCATGTCACAGTGCATTTACATTATAATGTATATGATTAACTGAAAGACACAAAAAACGGTGGAGGTGAATCAGAGGTGGTCAGGGTTCAGAGGTGACAGAGGAGAGGTCAGGGTTCAGAGGTGACAGAGGAGAGGTCAGGGTTCAGAGTTGACAGGAGATCAGGGGGTCATTCAGGAGTATTCCAGACCCTTCCCTTTTTTCCACATGTTTGCCTTATTCTAAAATGGATTAAAAATGTATTAAATGTCCTCAATCTACACACATTACCCCATAGTGACAAAGTGACAGATTTTTGCTAAACAATTTACAAATAATAAAACATCATTTACATGACATCACAATACCCACGATGACATCACAATACTCCCACGATGACATCACAATACCCCGCGATGACATCACAATACCCCCGCGATGACAAATTTGCTAATTTATATATTTTTTTTAAAACAGAAATACCTTATCTACATAAGTATTCAGACCCTTTGCTATGCAAAGACTCCAAATTGAGCTCAGGTGCATCCTGTTTCCATTGATCATCCTTGAGATGTTTCTACAACTGTGGTAGTCCACCTGTGGTAAATTCAATTGATTGGACATGATTTGAAGGCACCACGCCTGTCTATATAAAAGGTCCCAGTTGACAGTGCATGTCCAGGCAAAAACCCAAGTCATGAGGTCAAGGAATTGTCATGAGTTCGAGATCTGGGGAAGGTACCAAAAAATGTCTGCATTGAAGGTCCCCAAGAACACAGTGGCCTCCCATCATTCTTAAAATGGAAGTTTGAAACACCGAGATTCTTCCCAGAGCTGGTGTGCCTGGCAACCTGATAATCGGGGAGAAGGGACTTGGTAGGCGGATGGTCCCTCTGACAGAGCTCCAGAGTTCCTCTGTGGAGATGGGAGACCTTCCAGAAAGACAACCAGCTCTGCAGCACTCCTGCAATCAGGCCTTTATGGTAGAGTGGCCAGACGGAAGCCACTCCTCAGTAAAAGGCACATGACAGCCTGCTTGAAGTTTGCAAAAGGCACCTAAAGGACTCTGGCAATAAGCAGAAACAGGTTCTCTGGTCTGATGAAACCAAATTGAACTCTTGGCCTGTATGCCAAGGCCTGAATCCCTACGGTGAAGCATGGTGGTGGCATCATGCTGTGGGGACGTTTTTCAGCAGCAGGGACTGGGAGACTAGTCAGGATCGATTGAAAGATGAACGGAGCAAAGTACAGAGATCGCATTGATGAAAACCTGCTCCAGAGCGCTCAGGACTTCAGACTGGGGTGAAGGTTCACCTTCAACAGGACATTGACACTAAGCACACAGCCAAGACAATGCAGGAGTGGCTTTGGGACAGAATCTCTGAATGTCCTGGGAGTGGCCCATCTCTGGAGAGACCTGAAAATAGCTGTGCAGCAGCGCTCCCTGTCAACCTGACAGAGCTTGAGAGGATCTGCAGAGAAGATTGAGAGAAACTCCCCAAATACAGGCGTGCCAAGCTTGTAGAGTCATACACAAGAAGACTTAAGGTTGTAATCGCTGCCAAAGGTGCTTCAACAAAGTACTGAGTAAAGGGTCTGAATACTGATGTAAATGTGATCTATTTTTTTATTTTATAAATTTGCTAAAAATAAAAATATATTTTTCTTTGTCATTATGGGGTATTGAGTCATTATGGGGTATTGGGTCATTATGGGGT
This sequence comes from Oncorhynchus nerka, assembly GCF_034236695.1. Lineage (NCBI taxonomy): Eukaryota > Metazoa > Chordata > Actinopteri > Salmoniformes > Salmonidae > Oncorhynchus > Oncorhynchus nerka. The sequence continues at coordinate 1,352 of NW_027038027.1, read as the reverse complement.
ATCGTGTCATTAAGGGGTATCGTGTCATTAAGGGGTATTGTGTCATTAAGGGGTATTGTGTCATTAAGGGGTATTGTGTCATTAAGGGGTATTGTGTCATTAAGGGGTATTGTGTCATTAAGGGGTATTGATTCATTAAGGGGTATTGTGTCATTAAGGGGTATTGTGTCATTAAGGGGTATTGAGTCATTAAGGGGTATTGTGTCATTAAGGGGTATTGAGTCATTAAGGGGTATTGAGTCATTAAGGGTCTTGTGTCATTATGGGGTATTGAGTCATTATGGGGTAGAGTCATTATGGGGTACCTGTCATTAAGGGGTGAGTCATTAAGGGGTATTGAGTCATTAAGGGGTATTGAGTCATTAAGGGGTATTGAGTCATTATGGGGTATTGAGTCATTAAGGGGTATTGTGTCATTATGGGGTATTGAGTCATTATGGGGTATTGTGTCATTAAGGGGTATTGAGTCATTAAGGGGTATTGAGTCATTAAGGGGTATTGAGTCATTATGGGGTATTGTGTGTAGTTTGATGAGGGGAAAACAACAATAGAATCCATTTTAGAATAAGGCTGTAACGGAACAAAATGTGGACATAGTCAAGGGGTCTGAATACTTTCTGAATGCACTGTAGAACAGACCTGCTTCTCTGACATGTAGAGTAATGAAGCATGTCAGTACGTTAAGCCTTTCCAACTGTGCAGGTCCCACGGTCCAGGTCCCACGGTCCAGGTCCCACGGTCCAGCTCAGCTCTGTACAGTACTACGTGCAGTACTCAAGAGCAAAACTATAGCACCGCACTCTGAGTCAAGGCCAGGGGGCTGAACCAGAAAGGAGGCTGTGGACGAGAGGCTGAGCTGAGGCGCCAATCAGAGTAAGGAAGGGTCAGCCTATCATAGCAGAGGGGAAGGAACTGATATCAGAGTAGAGGAATATGGTTATGTCATTAAATACTGTCTATTGATTTGTAACATCAGACTCGTCACAATCAATCTTTTTTAATCTAATTTCTTGGAACAACTGAACAGAGAGACATTGTAATCTCTGGACAATAACTAAACAAGCCGTCACAGCAGTGTGTTTAGAACAGGGAGATACACTTGGTACCATGTCCTGGACTCCATGGTGATAACACATGACAGGTGTAGTTCAGTATCACTAGCACCTGACTGGGTAGCTACACAGAGACAGAGACAGCTACACAGAGACAGCAGTGGTTCCATGCCCCCCCGACCAATTACTGGTTTTGTTTTAAAAGGAACTCGTATGTCTTTAAACTTTCTCTTGAAAGTTGCAACAGTAGAACCACAAGGTATCTAATTGGGGTAGTACATCATCAGTTCCTCTTGTCAT
>NW_027038026.1:0-24883 GCF_034236695.1 Oncorhynchus nerka | reverse complement strand
TATAGGTTAGTTACCATCATAGTGGTGATCTATATAGGTTAGTTACCATCATAGTGGTGATCTATATAGGTTAGTTACCATCATAGTGGTGATCTATATAGGTTAGTTACCATCATAGTGGTGATCTATATAGGTTAGTTACCATCATAGTGGTGATCTATATAGGTTAGTTACCATCATAGTGGTGATCTATATAGGTTAGTTACCATCATAGTGGTGATCTATATAGGTTAGTTACCATCATAGTGGTGGTCTATATAGGTTAGTTACCATCATAGTGGTGATCTATATAGGTTAGTTACCATCATAGTGGTGATCTATATAGGTTAGTTACCATCATAGTGGTGGTCTATATAGGTTAGTTACCATCATAGTGGTGATCTATATAGGTTAGTTACCATCATAGTGGTGATCTATATAGGTTAGTTACCATCATAGTGGTGGTCTACTGTTTATAGGTAAGTTACCATCACTGGGGAACGGAGGTGTTATTGTAGCTGTGTTATCAGGGTTAAGACACACTTTTCCACCATTATGGACTGGTTTCCAAATGGCACACTATTCCCTTTTTGTGCACTACTTTTGACCAGAGTCATTGAGAATATTGATAAAGCTGAGGATGAATGGGCTTGAAGGAGGATAGGACTCAACATGCTCTGCAGTGCAGCAGTCCATGGGTACTGCTCTGACTGTCAAAGCTACAGTGCAAAGGAAGAAGTGCCTTGTCTTGCAGTCTAACTAAGGTTCATTGAGGATTTGGAGCAAGCTAGATGTGTGAGATGACTCTAGACAGTGAAGTTGAATTGAAGATGTTTATTATTGAATGGTGCATTTCATCCTTCTTCGTGGTGTTATAACGCTGCATCAGTCGCTACTGTGTTCCTGTCTGTCCAGAGTGTTGGGGTTTTACCTAGCGGCCTACCTACCTAGTTTTGTAACTTTCAATAATTTTTTGTAATTTAGCACATCTAGTGGCCATGTTTGGTACTCCAGATTATTACAGGTGTCTAATCGCCTCTGGCCCACTGTGTGGCCTTATTACATGTAAAATATGAAATAATTCAAGATGACAACACTGTAAAACATTTTCCTAAATATCAACCAAACTTAGCAAATACCATCAGTGTTAAATATGAGGTTTCATTATAAAATATCCTTTATATATTTTGCTACTATGTCAAGATGTATTTATTATCAATGTTTTGCCAAACTAGTGGCAGCTGTGATAAAAGTCAATAGTTGAAAGAGTTGCAGAATCAAATGATAATAATGCCATTGTTGATTAGATGCTTTTTTTTCCTTAGTTAGGCTATTTTCTCTAAATACACTTTGAGGCATCACTACAGATCTGGGTTTGATCCCCATCTGTGTCGAGACGGCCATGACCAGGAGACCCATGAGGCAACGCACAATTGGCCAAGCCGTCCGGGGTTAGGTTTTTCTTTTCCGTCCGGGATGTCCTCGTCACACGCGCTCTAGCGACTCCTGTCGCGGGCCGGGTGCATGCACGCTGACACGGGCACCAGATTTTCCTCCAGAAACATTGGTGCGGCTGGCCCCGGGTTAAGTGAGCAGTGTGTCAAGAAGAGGTAATGGCTTGCAGGGTGGGAGCCGGGGGTTCTCGACCAGCACCTCCTGAGTCCGTATGGGAGTTGCAGCGATGGGACAAGTCAAACTACAAATTGATATCACAAAATTGTGGAGAAAAAGGGATCCAAAGTACAACAAAAAAGAAAGTATAATAAAAAAGTATAAATGACTGAACTTAACAGAATTTATTGCAGCCTATGCTAATTACCAAAATTATAGAAGATTCCAGTAACTTTGGTAAATTACCGGTAGCTTTACAAGCCTACCTATGACATTGTTTAACCAACTTATTTATGACAGAAAACCTACCCTGTATAGGATATTAAATAAAACCCTTCAACTGTATTTGGTCAAGGGCTAGTGTAAATAAAACCCTTCAACAGTACTTGGTCAAGGGGCTAGTAAATAAAACCTTCAACTGTATTTGGTCAAGGGCTAGTGTAAATAAAACCCTTCAACAGTATTTGGTCAAGGGCTAGTGTAAATAAACCCTTCAACTGTACTTGGTCAAGGGCTAGTGTAAATAAAACCCTTCAACTGTATTTGGTCAAGGGCTAGTGTAAATAAAACCCTTCAACAAAATTTGGTCAAGGGCTAGTCTAAATAAAACCATTCAACTGTACTTGGTCAAGGGGCTAGTGTAAATAAACCCTTCAACTGTACTTGGTCAAGGGCTAGTGTAAATAAACCCTTCAACAATTACTTGGTCAAGGGCTAGTGTAAATAAAACCTTCAACTGTACTTGGTCAAGGGCTAGTGTAAATAAAACCCTTCAACAGTACTTGGTCAAGGGCTAGTCTAAATAAAACCTTCAACAGTACTTGGTCAAAACCCTTCAACTGTACTTGGTCAAGGGCTAGTGTAAATAAAACCCTTCAACAGTACGGTCAAGGGCTAGTGTAAATAAAACCCTTCAACTGTATTTGGTCAAGGGCTAGTGTAAATAAAAACCTTCAACTGTACTTGGTCAAGGGCTAGTGTAAATAAAACCCTTCAACAGTACTTGGTCAAGGGCTAGTAAAAAAACCCTTCAACAGTACTTGGTCAAGGGCTAGTGTAAATAAACCCTTCAACAGTACTTGGTCAAGGGCTAGTGTAAATAAAACCCTTCAACAGTACTTGGTCAAGGGCTAGTATAAATAAAACCCTTCAACTGTACTTGGTCAAGGGCTAGTGTAAATAAAACCCTTCAACTGTACTTGGTCAAGGGCTAGTGTAAATAAAACCCTTCAACAGTACTTGGTCAAGGGCTAGTGTAAATAAAACCCTTCAACTGTACTTGGTCAAGGGCTTGTAAATAAAACCCTTCAACAGTACTTGGTCAAGGGCTAGTGTAAATAAAACCCTTCAACTGTATTTGGTCAAGGGCTAGTGTAAATAAAACCCTTCAACAGTACTTAATCAACATTTATCAGCGTGTGAAAGAACAGAATAACGGTAAACTTTCTCTTCCTGCAGTGTGATTGCTCATTACATAAATTGTACACAATTTCATACAAAATACAAACAAATGCAAAACTGAACATTTTCATTGATTGAATTTGAACATATCTAAAGTTAGATTTGTCTTTTGACAAAATAAATTAAATAAACCCTGACTTTCACAGAATTATGTCAATGAAGTGACAGACCTCCAAACAACAAGGGGTCTAATGTTCCACTGCACTATTCTGCATAGCAACATGAACATGATTGGCTCAGTTAAACAAGGTACATTATTTATAGTGCTACATACAACAGTCTTCTACTTTCACTAAGAGTGCAATAGGTTATTTTGCCATGAATAAGTGCATACATTTTCTTCAAGTTAGATATGTAGATCAAACACATTGATCTGCTACTTGAACTCAATGGCAAAGACCCAGATGGCACCCTATTCCCTATAGATGGCACCCTACTCACAATATAGCTCACTACTTTGACAAAGCCCTATGGGTCCTGGTCAAAAGTAGTACACGACATAGGGCATAGAGTGCTATTTGAGATGTAGAAAATGTCATTGGGTCTTGGACTACTAACTAATCTATAAATCATTATTACTTTGCCTGTCTTGCAATGCAAGTGAGTGGGCTGAAGAACAGATAGGCAGGATCCATAAAGCGATCAAATTGCTCAAAATATTACTTCATGATTTAGTAGGATTGTCAATGCATTCTGTACAAAAATATCAAGCACAGTGTAGACAGATACTCCATCTCATGGATAGCTCAAATAGCTTACGGTTTGTTTCATTCAACTGCACCTTTAAATGCAAGTGATTATTTCTAAGCAATCAATGGTTATATATATTTAAAAGCAAGGCTTTAAAAGTGTCTCAGAGTAGGAGTGCTGGTTAGGGATCAGATCCACCCCTTCCCATATAATCATATTCATTATGATCTAAAAGAAAACACTGATCCTAGATCAGCAGACCTACTCAGAGATACTTTATGAATATGGGCTCTTTCGGATTGGTAACATTTGAGTTCTGCATCATCTCATCTTACTCATTGACCAATGGAAGAACTGCTTGTTCAGTATTACATCAGGTTCATGACCTGGCATGCTGACACACTGACCAGTAAACCATGACTGCACCAACAGGATGTTATTCTGACAAACAAAATGGCTGACAAGAGTTTTCTTTTTAAAGCAAGTCCACATTCAAACAGGTCATTAGTCCATTACATTTCTATGCACTACCTGGCATGATGACTCCTTGCTGTCCCCAGTCCACCTGGTCGTGCTGCTGCTCCAGTTTCAACTGTTCTGGCTGATATGGAACCCTGACCTGTTCACCGGACGTGCTACCTGTCTCAGACCTTCTGTTTTAAACTCTCTAGAGACAGCAGGAGCGGTAGAGATACTCTGAATGATCGGCTATGAAAAGCCAACTGACATTTACTCCTGAGGTGCTGACCTGTTTCACCCTCTACAACCACTGTGATCATTATTATCTGACCCTGCTGGTCATCTATGAACATTTGAACATCTTGCCCATGTTCTGTTATAATTCCACCCGGCACAGCCAGAAGAGGACTGGCCACCCTCATAGCCTGGTTCCTCTCTAGGTTTCTTCCTAGGTTCTGGCCTTTCTAGGGAGTTTTCCTAGCCACCGTGCTTCTACACCTGCATTGCTTGCTGTTTGGGGTTTTAGGCTGGGTTTCTGTACAGCACTTTGTGACATCAGCTGAAGTAAGAAGGGCTTTATAAATAAATTTGATTGATTATCCACTTTCTCTGGTCTCCCTCCGTCTGTCTGTCACAATCTCTCTGTCTCGGACTGTCCCTCTGCCTGCTGTCTGACGTTCAGACAGTCTCTCTGGATGTGAATCTCACTTTTACATTTGAGTATTTTAGCAAATGCTCTGATCCAGAGCGACTTATAGTTGTGAGTGCATACATTTTCATACTGGTCCCCCATGGGAATCGAACCCACAACCCTGGCGTTGCAAGTGCCAAGCTCTAACAAAATGATCCACACGGGACCTCTCCAGTCCAAGTCCTCCATATTCCCAGACATGCCCTGGTTCCTGTTTTAGATAGCAGCCCACATTGTACCCTATCCCCTATATAGTGCACTACTTTTGACAAGGGCCCATTTGGGAGACAGTCTTAGTGGTCGCAGGGGAGCCATGTGCAGCTGGGTGCCAGACAGGAGGATCCTTATCCCTCTAGCCTCTGTTGTGTGGCGCTGTCGTCAGTCAGGGCTCTGCTCCCTCCGAGGGACCGGGGGCAGCTGGCTGGCCTTGGAATGTCTGGTTCTGGAGCCTCCAGGGAGGAGGGCCTTCAGTCTCACATAAATCCACTCAGAGGGAGGTCAGGGTAGGGCGTGCTCTCAGCAGAGGGAGGAGGAGGCTGGTGAATTGGCAGCTTCGCTGCTGCATGTCCATGGTCTGCCCCCCTGGAGGACCCAGGGTTGGGTATAGGGCCAGGGGCTGGACCAGCCTCCTTCAGGCTCCCGTTCTGGAACTGGAACAGAGGAAAATGGCCGACTTAGCTAAGCCTCCCTTTTCTGGTCTAAATTGCCTTGATGTGTAAATACCCACTGGCTTTCAATGATCAAATGATAATGACCTTCTGTTTCTAAAGTCTCATTCCCTTGGTAAATCTGATGCGCAGGTAAGTATGTGCCATTGGTATTCAACGTTCATATGATGAGCATATAGCTAGAGGAAGTAAAGCGAGGTCTAACATTTTACAGAATTAGTTCAGGGCCCTAGTCCCTGTGCTGCTACATCTGCATTGCTTGCTGTCTGTGGTTTAAGGCTGGGTTTCTGAATAAGCACTTTGTGACATCTGCTGATGTAAAGGACTTTATAAATACATTTGATCTTGTTCCATGGGGCACAATTTTGTATTTATTAGCATTTTTATTAGACAAGTTCAGGTAGGACCCCCTTTACCTGTTTGACACCTAATGAACACTACCCAGGTTAGTGTCACCTTTCTTACCTGTGTGGTGAATGGCCACTCTGCTCTATTGACCTGGCTGAGCTCCATAGCCAGGGGATAGGCATGCTGAGCGCAGCCCTGGCTGGTGGCCTGAGACTGAGCCAGGCCGTCAGGGAGGTGCCTCTGCTGCTGGAACACACCCAGGGCCTCCACCACACTCCACTGGAGGGCTCCCCTACCATCCTCTGTCCCTCGGGGACCACTGGACTCCAGGCTGCCCAGGAACTCCTCCAAATTCTGGGGCATGAGGTCTCCGTCCACCCCCTGGCTCTGGAGGCCCGTGGTGGGTACATAGGAGATCACTGAAGAGCGGCTAACAGACAAAGTGTTCAGCTGGTTCCTGTAGGGGAGGCCCAGGGAAGCTTCCCCCAAGCAGAGGTGCCCATGCTGGGGGTGGCCGTGGTGAGTCTGGAGCCCCCCTGGCTGCTCCACATTGAACAATGGAGGAATCTGCTGCTGCTGCTTGGTGATGTCTTTCTGTCTTTGTGTTATTGAACCCGTCCCAGTCACCTGCATGTGCTTCAGTCTGTTACACAGCTGCTGCTGCTGTTGGTTTGGCAATACCTGTCCATTTAGACGGCTCTGTTTCTGCTGCTGTGTTGCCTGTGGGTGGGGCTGTGTGTGTAAACACTGCTGCGGTATTGGCTGCTGTGGGTAGTGGGGCGGAGGCCGATAGTGGTGAACTGATAGGGGATGGACTACAGGCAGCTGTGGTGGCTGTATCTGTGACTGACACGGAGGCACTGTAGAATAATGTGGTTGTGAGGTTGATGGTTGGTGTAACAGAACTGTAGTAGAATGTAGATGTGGGGTTTGTGATTGTTCCACAGATGGTTGGTGTAACAGCGTGGTAGGGCAGCTATAGTCCTGTTCCCCTAACTTAGCCCCTCTGCAAGAGAATACAGTCTGACCCCAGTCCGACCTCTTCCTCAGAGACTCCTGTACGTAGGAGAGAATCTCGTCTGTCAGGTCAGGAAGGAGGCAGTCTCGGCCAGTGTCCAGATCCACATCGAGGAACATCTCATCCTGCTGGAACAGCTCCAGGTCCTCCCTACTGATGCCCAGGTTCATCATGAAGCTCCACAAATCCCTGTCTCTGTCAATCAAATCAATATCTTTATAGTCACAATTGGGAAATGTGTAGTGCAGTCAAGGTTACATAAACAGTAGCAACCACACAGATACACATAAGATAAATATTAAGTGATCAGTTACCTGTCCTCCGATGAGAAGCCGTCGATCCCCCCGCCACCCCCAACCCCCAACGGCTCCTGCTTGAAGAGGACACTCTCCGACAGAGAGTGGATGCTGCCCTCCTGCCAACTGCTGGAGAAGATGCCCCACAATCCCCCTGTGGAACCCCTGCCACCTCCTCCTGGAGTTGGAGAGGGAGTTGGAGCTCGTTCTGAGTGTGAGGGGAGCAGCAGTAGATGGACTTGTCCTGTTTCAGCAGAGAGCCCAGCAGTGAGTCAGGGTCTAGGGTTCCATCCTTGTTGTTGTTGGTGATATTTCCTGCAGGGCCGGTGGTGTCGCCTGCTAAGGAGTCCCCTGTTACCAGAGTCTTGGGGAAGCTGGTGTTGTAGAGAAGAGCCTCCCCAGTGGTGTAACTGAAAGGCAGCTGGAGGCTCCGCTTCCTTAGGTTGTCCTCTCCCTCTTCATCACTAAAAACAAGTACATTTTAGTCATTTAGCAGACGCTCTTATCCAGAGTGACTTACATGAGAAATTAGGGTTAAGTGCTTTGCTCAAGGGCACATTGACAGTATTTTCACCTAGTAAGCTTGAGGATTCCAACCAGCAACCTTTTGGTTACTGGCCCAACGCTCTTAACCACTAGGCTACTTGCCGCCCCAATGGAATGACATTAAAGAATGAGGTTGTGTGTGTGCGTGCCGAGACGTACGTGAGGACTCTTTGGGATGCGATGACACACTCAGGCCGTCCGTTCTTGTAGACCAGTCTGGCGTTAGCCTGCACCCACACCCAGCCTGTCAGCTTGGTCAGCAGCCTGAATACTGTCATCCCACTCTCTCCGGTCTTTATCACTGGGCATGGAAACACACAAACACACACATTAACCAAGTTACACAGCAGAAATGTGTATATGACACATTCATGCAGTTTAACTAATAAACTAAAAACATCCCCAAAAGTCACTAGGGATGTGGCATATGGTAAAAACAAAAACAAAATGGCTGACATTTAAACAGAATTTTTCTCCTTGCTGTTTCTGTAAAAAAAGATACAGAAAATTAATGTGAATTCACAATGCAGCTGCCAGCAACGGGTTGGGTCTCACGGTGCATAATTTTCAGATGGTGAAGCATTGCACCTGTACTACAATTCCTGTACCTCAATTCCACTTCGCAAAGTTGCCATTTCCTTCTCATTTAACGGGACTTCGCTGCTGTCGCTTGCCTTTCTCAGCCATTTTTCAAAAGTTAACGACAATGAAATAGTGGTGGAGAGTCGAATCCAAAAGAATAGATTCCTCGACTCCTTGCACAACGACTCCTGTTTCTCAGTGTTAAGATTAGATTGCGCTAAGAATCAACCCCTAAGATTCAGTATTTTTGGAACGGAGGAGAATTATTAGTTGCCAAACTTCAGAGAACACAAACACTGGCATCTTTCATAGAGAGCTAGCGAGGGCCAGGGAGAGAGGAGGCGTACATTATAGGCAGGTCGGCCACCAGGCAAACAGTCAGGCCTAGTGCGTATTTCTATCTATCTGTAATCAAAAGCTGTATCTCGTAACGTAAACTCGTACATCGCCTTGGTCCGTACAATTGCCCTTATTTTAGCGCCAAAAAAACTTAATACTTCCAGATCAACTGTAATGTCAATACCACTGTAAAGCACAATTTCTCACTCTTCCAACAGAATCAATTAACATGACCAAAACACTGCCCGTTTCTGCATAATTCAAGCAGGCAATGAGCCCCGTTGGGTCGTTTTAAAAATGGAGGGTGGGGAAGCGAAACTAATGTGTGATAGTGAGGAGAGATGTCGTGTGGGAAAATGGCTTTTTTTCTACTTTATCAACTTATCACCTTTAAAATGTAAAATATAAAGAGTTTATATAATGTGTCATTACATACCTATTTGAAGGTTTGTGTCGAATTTGAATCGAGTTTTTAGGGCAGTGCTAAAGTGATCTTCAGAAGTAAACAGTTTTTTGAGAGTCGTGATCGCTTGCAGTGAAGACGCAAAAAAATGACTAGGTATCCCACCTTACCCCGTCACTGTCCATTGTTTTTAAAGGATGATAGAAGTGCTACACCTGGTGGAGAGAGACTATAAGACCGAAATAGTAGCTTTAAGAGTGCTGTACGTTATGACATGACACGTCTAGATGTAACGGAGGGTCTGTCCATTTTTCTCCAATAGTATAGAGCCATTACCATGTCGATCAACGCTTGAATATAAACTTAGTTCACATCCCTGATTTTGACGTCAACACAGTCCCATTCGTTTTCTTTATAGCCTGGTTTGAATGTTGCGGTTGGGCACATTTGTACGGAATGGGGTGAGTTTACATTAATGGAATGCTGTATCTTGCCATTTCTTGGCTTGCAATGTTTCGTAACTTCAGCAAAGCAGGGCCTATCACTAGGTCTGGGCGCTGTACCGTATTTGATACAAGGGCATTGATTGATGCAGGGACCGGTTTGGGTTTTTAATTTACCTTCTATAACGGTATTTTAATGTTTGGTTTGTTAAATGTGGTACACCTTGTGTAACGTCAATTTTTATAGTTTACTTCGCTACTTGAGTCATCTCTCCACTCTCTCCATGCTGCTTTCCAGACAGACCTAGGCCTGCACCATGCATTGCATGGGCAATGCAGCACATGCAACAATGTTGATGAAAATGATGCTATTTTCACCTTGCTTCTTACTATAATTTTACTAGCGTTCTACAATTACACGATTAATTTGTGTTTCTTACATCTGAAAACAGCTAGTTGTCTTTTCTTAGCAAGTTGGGCCTAAATCCTGTTAGCCGCTAATGCTAATCGCTAGCTAGCTAATAAATGTACTGAGTCAGAGCAAACGTAATTAGCTATACAGCCTGATAATACCAGTGATGGTTTAGACCTAAATCAACATGTTGTCTAAATCAGAGGAATACGCAAAGCAAGAATATGTTAGCTACATGAAGTAGCTAAGAGAGAGAGAACATTCAATGTAGCCAAAGATTATAGGGTCCCCTAAGAAACACTTATCAACAGTTCCTACCCTGTCACAATAACTCTTCCCTGACATTTTCATTCGTAGTCATGTCAAACACTGAATTCAAATGGTCCACTATTATATTCCAACTATAGAATTAGAATAATCCTCCTGTTTCCATGATTCAACAGTTCAATCATTTTTGGGTTGAAGTTGAATTGAACAGTATACAACAATCAGAATGGAGACTCATTGAAATCACTTAGAATGTATGTGTTGCCACCCTAGGGTCACACTTCTCAAAGAAAATTATGAACATTTATTATTCAAAAACATAAATTATTGTCAATATAATTGTTTTTTGCCTGATATGTATCACCCAGCCGTACCTATCACCAATGAATAGGCTAGGATATATTACACACAACAGACCGAAGACTGAACACACACTCCCATCATTAATAAAGAGCAGGCGAGCCAGCGCGAAGGGGAGGGGGCAGGCAAAAATGATGTCTTGTTTTGCAAATTCACCAAAGTAGCCTAAGGTTTTATTTAAAATTACACAACTTTCCACAGGCATTTATAGCATACCGTTTAGTTAGGCTATAAAACTGAAAATAACATTTTAACTGCACTGATTTTAGCAAAAAAAAACAATGATTTTTCATAACATTAAGGATCCCAACTTTGTTTAAAAGTTTGAATGTTTAAATGTTCACACCTCTGCTTGTCACTAAAAGTCTAAATCAAATTTCAATCAAAATTGCCTTTAGGGATTAATAAAGTGTTGTCTTGTTTTATCATATCTTAAAACACCATTCATTTTTTAGAAGTTACAGGAATGAATCTGTTCAGAAAGTCCCCTCAGGGACACTGGCTGTTGAATGAACTACTCAACATGTAGAATGAACTACTCAACATGTAGAATGTGCAACTCAACATGTAGAATGTGCAACTCAACATGTAGAATGTGCAACTCAACATGTAGAATGTGCAACTCAACATGTAGAATGAGCAACTCAACATGTAGAATGTGCAACTCAACATGCAGTACACTGTGCGTTTGAAATGTGACCCGCACGTTTTTGATCTCGGTCTGTCAGTCTCCATGAACTACACTACATGATAGGACTATGTGCAGCAGGAGAGCAGTCTTACTCCTCATGTGGTTCTCAGCACAGTGCAGCATGTCAGCAGCATGGATGAACTGGTATCCTGAGCCATGGTTGCACAGCTCAGCCTCAGTGTAACCCAGCACCATCTTCCCTCTGTACAGGAGGACAGGAAAAACACAGGAAGAACAATGAAAACATGTCTCCTCCCTACTTCTGAATAGATCACACGTGATCTAAAAGCATAATTAATCATTAAGGCACAAGAGGGTGTGGTATATGGACAATATACCACGTCTAAGGGCTGTTCTTAAGCACGACACAAAGCGGAGTGCCTGGATACAACCCTTAGCCGTGGTATATTGGCCATATACCACAAACCCCCAATGTGCCTTATTGCTATTATAAAGTGGTTACCAATGTAATTTGAGCATTAAAAATAGTTTCGTCACACCCGTGGTATACTGATATACCACGGCTTTCAGCCAATCAGCATTCAGGGCTCGATCCACCCAGTTTATAATCTCAAATATGATGAGATTGCGCTGATGGTTCCTCTTAAAATGTATAAATGATTTGAATGATTAGGTTTATTTGACAGGGACTACATACAATTAAAACATATCTCACAAGACACGTGATGCATTGTACTAGATTTAGCTCAACAGCTCGTTCACAACTCCAGCAGGTGAACAATAAAATGATTTACCATTCAGACGGCAAGCTTTGAATTCAATGTAAAATATTGTAGTGAAGTGGTCATGTATTGAAGGTGCTTAGCAGCAGTAAGCCCCACTAGACAGGCCCACTACTGTTATCGTCACTCACTTGGCGTCACAGGCAATGGGGGTGAAGTCCAGCTTGTGCTTGGTCTTGAAGATTAAGTTCTTGGTGCGGATCTCCAGGATGGTGGGGGGCTGCAAGGGAGAGGCCAGGGCGAACAGAGCCAGCTGAGGCGGGATGGCCTTGCCCTCCTTTGTCCTCTCGCTCTGGCCATGGAGGAACTTCAGACGCCCCTGGATTTTCAGGGCCTGGAGAACGCAGAATATTTTTTTTATTTAACCTTTATTTAACTAGGCAAGTCAGTTAAGAACAAATTCTTATTTTCAATGACGGCCTAGGAACAGTGGGTTAACTGCCTGTTCAGGGGCAGAACCACAGATTTCTACCTTGTCAGCTCGGGGATTTGAACTTGCAACCTTCCGGTTACTAGTCCAACACTCTAACCACTAGGCTACCCTGCCGCCCCGGAATAGCCATTAAACATAGTCAGGGCTGTGTCCCAAATGGCCCCCTATTCCACCCTGATGACGGTCGATTCAGACAGGGAGATTGGTTAAATAAGATCCCATTAAACTGTTGGAAGGAGCGTCAAGATTATCAATGAGCTGGAGCTCTTTTTATTGAGTACACTTTTCTCCATGCAACTGGTAGCAACTTAAAGGGAAATTTCACAAATGTTCAACTTCCTATTCATCATCAACATATGTGAAAATGGCATCTTTCTATGTACTGTAGTAAAAAATATGGAGGAAGATAAAGTGTTTCCAATGACATCATCGGTGCACATGTGATTTTAACCAATTATGAGGAGGCATTACCTACTAATTGCCTCCTAATTGTCTATGAATTGGTTGTCATTGGAAACACATCTTCCTCACTTTTTTACTACAGAACATAGAAACACGCCGTTTTCACATATTGATGTTGGGGTGCTGCTGGATTTAAGCTACAATACTGAGTTTATGTAATAAGAAAACAATTTCCAATTCCAGCTAAATCTAATTATTCAGTGATTATAACTTGACATTCACAAAACTGTAGAGAAATGCAAAAACAATCCAAAAAAGTAGAGAATATTTTTGTGTTCTCAAAGCTTGACTGCAAACGCTATCTGTAGGAAAACTTCCTGGTCTGGATAAGCAGTCTTTGGCCCCACCCTTTCCTGAACTCAAAGGGGAATTGGAGAAGCCTCACACTGATTCCCCCACTTCAGGACAACACATATTTAACCCCTTCCACTCATCCTCAAAGAAAGTGACTTCAGTGGCTGTCATAATGCAATTACAATCTCAAGAGTATCAGCGGGAGATGAGAGTTGATTTCCATTGCGCTGTAGTACACTGTTCACAAGTAATCTTTTAAAATAATTATTTTAAATGATTAGGGTTGAAAAATCCTTCCCTAAAATTCCCTAGATTTTCCAGAAATTGCAGAGATTTCCTCCACGAACTTACTAGGAAGCCAGTGGAGTTGTCCAGGAGACATCTTAACCTGCAGACAAAGTTGCGTTCCAGGAAGGTGGAATTCTCTGGTGGGAGCGCCTCTGGCGAGGCTGAATCTTCAAAGGCCGGGGGGGGGGTCATAAAATTACACATACAGCATACTATAGCTATAATAGTAAATTACACATACAGCATACTATAGCTATAATAGTAAATTACACATACAGCATACTATAGCTATAATAGTAAATTACACATACAGCATACTATAGCTATAATAGTAAATTACACATACAGCATACTATAGCTATAATAGTAAATTACACATACAGCATACTATAGCTATAATAGTGAATTACAGGATGTCTAGAGAAAATAGTATCTTCATATAGTAGACTAACTCTTAGCAGCAGCCCTCAACCCGAGCTGCAAACCTCACCCGGAGGGGACTGTTAACAGTCTTGTCCCCACACTACAAACCAGAATGTTATGCCACATGTCATTAGCCATTTCCTACTGAGGAAAGACAGAATGCTAGGTAATAGTTTCTTATCCAGGGCTGGGCCTAGGTCAGGCTCACCCCAGCCAGGTGCCACTTCTGGTCCAAGGTGCTAAAACACCTCTCAGGATGCAAGGTGAAACACTGCTCCACACTACGATATGGAGAGAGAATACAGTGACAGACTGGATAATATCAAAGATAGTAAACCACCAGTCATCTATGATCAGTGTAACACGAGTAGGGCAAAGGACCCGTACAAAAAAAATGGTTCTCCCCATGGAAACCACGTTGTTACTCGTATGACCAGAGAATGTGAAATACTCTATTTTAGAAAGACACAAGCCGAGTGGATAGGTAGAGGGTGTTTAATGGCTTTATAAAAGTGTTGACAGTGCTGAATAAAATCTTAAACATGAACTCTCATAAAAACAGCATCTCTTCACTGTATTTGTTGACAGTCTCTCTAGTCATGATTTTGTTTCTCGCAGTAGTTTTGAAATCTCACAGTAGTCGACTATCAACTTCACTGTGGGCTCGTGGAAGCTGTGACACAGTGATCTGAGATATCTGATTGGCCAGCGGTAGGCCGGACCTGCCAGGTAGGTAGAGTTTGTACCGTCAGACACATGAAATGGGACAAAATGGGAACACTTCAACTACCCGGCGTGCAGGACAGCTGAATCAAGTGCACCTAAAACAAACATTGTAAAAGTAATACAAAAATAGGAATGCAAGGCTTTATTGGTTGGGCTTTATACAGAAATGTTTGGCGATCTACTTGGAAAGCCTTGGAGATGGACCAGTTGACTGCAATAGACCGGTTGGATGGACTAGAACATCTAGGCCTACAATCCTGGCTGACACAGCAGAGATACTGTACATTCAAAGAGGTTTACTTTTCACAAGTGGTTATTTCCTTTTGTGGCTCTCTTCACTTCCTAGTAGATACCATGTTTCCCTGTGCTTCACCAGCATACATGGAGCTGCTGGACTTCATGTCATATTAGAACATTAGGTAGCAGACACCCTAGGACTAATATATATAATGAAGGAACCTGCCAACGCAGGGGGAGCTCAATTAATATAAGATCTGGGGCAAGATGGGTTAGATAGTGTGGATTGGAGAGTGATAGTCTATAAGAAACAGACGTACTGGTACAAATTGCATGTCGGCTGTCTGTGTGGTGAAAAACTCATTCCAGCGCAGGTGAAAAATGCAGCTTTACCTGAGACCAGCTGTCCAGTGTGAGGGTGGGATTGGAGGTTACCTGAGACCAGCTGCCCAGTGTCAGGGATGAGGGTGGGGTTGGAGGTTACCTGAGACCAGCTGTCCAGTGTGAGGGTGGGGTTGGAGGTTACCTGAGACCAGCTGTCCAGTGTCAGGGATGAGGGTGGGGTTGGAGGTTACCTGAGACCAGCTGTCTAGTGTCAGGGATGAGGGTGGGGTTGGAGGTTACCTGAGACCAGCTGTCTAGTGTCAGGGATGAGGGTGGGGTTGGAGGTTACCTGAGACCAGCTGTCTAGTGTCAGGGATGAGGGTGGGGTTGGAGATTACCTGAGACCAGCTGTCCAGTGTCAGGGATGAGGGTGGGGTTGGAGGTTACCTGAGACCAGCTGTCCAGTGTCAGGGATGAGTGTGGGGTTGGAGGTTACCTGAGACCAGCTGTCCAGTGTCAGGGTTAACCTGTTTGGGATAGGGGGCAGCATTTTCACGTTCGGATGAAAAGCGTGCCCAGAGTAAACTGCCTGCTACTCAGCTAATATATGCATATAATTAGTAGATTTGGATAGAAAACACTGACATTTCTAAACCTGTTTGAATGATGTCTGTGAGTATAACAGAACTCATATAGCAGGCGAAAACCTGAGAAAAATCCAACCGGGGAGTGGGAAATCTGAGGTTTGTAGTTATTCAACTCATTGCTTTTCTAATATACAGTGTAAATCGGGTCATATTGCACTTCCTCAGGCTTCCACTAGATGTCAACAGTCTTTAGAACCTTGTTTCAGGCTTCAACTGTGAAGGGAGAGAGAATAAGAGCCGTTTCAACCAGGTGTCTGGCAGAAGGCCATGAGCTGGTCATGCACGTGGCCGTGAGAGCGACCTGCGTTCCATTGCATTTTTAAAGACAAAGGAATTGTCCGGTTGAAACATTATTGAAGATGTATGATTTAAAAACATACTAAAGATTGATTCTATACATCACTTGACATTTTCCTACGAACTGTAATATAACTTTTTGGACTTTTCGTCTGAACTTTCGCCTGGACTTGCCCGCGCCTCATGAGTTTAGATTTGTGAACTAAACGAGCTAACAAAAAGGAGGTATTTGGACATAAATGATGGACTTTATCCAACAAAACAAACATTTATTGTGGAAATTGGATTCCTGGGAGTGCATTCTGATGAAGATCATCAAAGGTAAGTGAATATTTATAACGCTATTTCTGACTTTTACTGACTCCACAACATGGCGGGAATCTGTATGGCTTGTTTTTGTGTCTGAGCGCTGTACTCAGATTATTGCAGGGTGTGCTTTTTCCGTAAAGCTTTTTTAAAATCTGACACAGTGGTTGCATTAAGGAGAAGTATATCTTTAATTCTGTGCATAGCACTTGTATCTTTTATCGAAGTTTATGATGAATAATTCTGTAAATTGATGTGGCTCTCTGCAAATACGGCTGATGTTTTCAAGGCACAACATTACTGAACATAACGCGTCAATGTAAACTGAGATTTTTGGATATAAATATGAACTTTATCGAACAAAACATACATGTATTGTCTAACATGAAATCCTATGAGTGCCATCTGATGAAGATGAAGGTTAGTGATTAATTTTATCTCTATTTGTGCTTTTTTTTTTACTCCTCTCTTTGGCTGGAAAATGGCTGTATGTTTTTTTGTGACTAGGCTCTGACCTAACAATCATATGGTGTGCTTTCGCTGTAAAGCCTTTTTGAAATCGGACACGATGGGTAGATTAACAAGAAGTTAAGCTTTAATTTGGTGTATTGCAGCTGTGAATATATGAAAGTTAAATATTTCTTAAATATTTTTGAATTTCGCGCTCTGCCTTTTCAGAGGATGTTGTCGAATCGATCACGCTAAAGGGATTTGATCCCGATTAAGGGTGGGGTTGGATGTTACCTGAGGCCAGCTGTCCAGTGTCTGGGGTGAGGGTGGAGGTTACCTGAGACCAGCTGTCCAGTGTCAGGGGTGAGCGTGGGGTTGGAGGTTACCTGAGACCAGCTGTCCAGTGTCAGGGATGGGGTTGGAGGTTACCTGAGACCAGCTGTCCAGTGTGAGGGTGGGGTTGGAGGTTACCTGAGACCAGCTGTCCAGTGTCTGGGGTAAGAGTGGGGTTGGAGGTTACCTGAGACCAGCTGTCCAGTGTGAGGGATGAGAGGGGGGGTTGGAGGTTACCTGAGACCAGCTGTCCGGTGTCAGGGGTGTTCAGGGCCCAGTGGAGCTGTCTCTGTAACTCTGCTCGGTCCTCCATATGAATGACGTCATAAACACTCTGATGGACGACGTCTGACTGAGAAGCAAAAACATCCACCATCATCAAAATACAAGTCTAGTAAACTACAAGAAAACAATGCAAACATGGACATTATTGTTGCTAGACAATACATCCTTCCTCTTCCCATCACTTATCTGATGGATCTTAGTCCTGACTTGTACTCTACAAATGTGCTCTGTACTGGGCCTTAGATTCAACCTGGGTTTAGTTCCGATACCCAAATGGACTTATTAGACTTGGTATCTGTTTAGGTCCTGGCTTTCGTTCATGTTGAGGAAATACCAGAGCAATCAACACGCAAACCGTTAAGTAACACAAATAGTGATATGGACACTAGTAAATAAGCAGTGCTTACGCATTAGTCAGATGTTTTAACCCTATAAAATAGACTAATGTTTCCATTTTTAAAGTCACATGCACAAGTACAGTGAAATGCCTTTCGTGCAAGCCCTAACCCCAACAATGCAGTATTCAATCAAATGTAATACTAAAATGGAGGGTAACACTGGTTAATTAATAGCACGAAGTGAATGTGGATGTGAGGTGTGTGATTGTAGTGAATGTGGATAGTATTAAGCTATTTGAAATTGGGATAACAACAGGATTTACATTTGGCTATTAAGCTGATTGAAATGTGGATAATATGTACTGAGTGAATGTGTGGAAGTGTGTGTGTTATTCTATATGTATGCAGAAAGACGAGTCTATAGAGACCATAGCATTTATGACTATATAAACTATTGATAAGTATGGATGCTGAGGGTTTTTCAATACTATGGATGCTATAGGGACTGTGATGCTCAGGGACTATAGATGCTGTAGAGACTATAGAGGAACCGTGGCAGTGATTCACATGGCTGAAGAAAGATAGAGGTAGTCTTAGAGATTACCGAGTGCGTTTGGAAATAGTACTAAGTGAATGTGGATGTGAGAGTTGTGTAAGTGTGGAAAGGATGTGTTAAGCTGATTGAAATATGGATATCAAGGTGATTGAAATTTGGACAATAAGAAAATAGAAATTTGGATATTAAGCTGAATGAAATTTGGATAAGAGTTTGAAATTGAGAATAATAAGAGATATTATTACTATTAAGTGCTGAGTGAATGAGAGCTGCCAGGGGACTGGCTCCGGTGTGAAAGAGGTAATATGGGAGATTACTGAGTACGTGTCTGAATGGATACCCCAACCTGTTCTGTGAGCTGAGTTTTCGATCTATAACGTTATCTACGGTTATTATACATGTATAGGAAGTATCGGCAAGCTGGTCTTAGGAGAAGGATAGAGTGAGGCCAGAGAAGCCTCAGTGACAATTGTCTGTAGGCATTTATAAAAGGTGTCTACGTGGTCAGAGAACCACTGAAACTGTTGAAGTTACATATGCATAATAACTATGATGTGTCTAAATGTGTCTGCAGCCACTACTCGTGTGTAACGATAGTCTACATGGTCTGAGAACCATTGATAATAGCACAAGGTATTATTGTAGGCATTTAGGATCTATAACGTTATATAGGGAATCTGTGTATGTGAGAGATATGAAAGGGGAAAGTACTATTCCCGAATATGCTGTTAAATAGAACTAGTGTAAATATCTAAACCCATGTATGAATAGAACACTAGTCTAAAGGAGAAATTGGCGAAGAAAAGTATACTGGGTTACTAGAGATTTGATAGTAACAATGGAGAAAAATAATAATTATATACAACTTGCACACCCAAACGTAGACGTACGTAAGTGGTGTACAAAATAGAGAAATTAATAGTATAATGGGTTACTAGATTTGATAACGTAACAAATGTATGAAAGTATAATTGGTTACTTGAGTTTAACTTGCTAGGTAGAGACTTATTATGGATAGAGCGCGCCATCTATAGTTCATCTTAAAATAAGACAATTAATAAGTGTGAAGTCCTAGTTGAGGGAAACAGATATGGAGGTTAGTGAAAATAAGAAAGTGAATGGTAATATGTGGCTTTCAGATAGCACTTTAATAATGCAATATTGTAGTAATTTGAAGAGTAAATGTTTCAATATAAGGTCACATGACGAACAGATGGATTGTGCATTGGGACTGATATTAAATTAGAGGCCACCATCTGGTGTTTGGGTTAGAGATACGTTTCCTGTGGAACAATAGATAGCAGCCAGTATTAACTGAACTCAAACAGGCTGTAAGGGACACCGTGGGGACATTTGGGACAGCGGTATGAATAAAACACATTTTTGATAAGTTCAATTATTGTTACTATTGTTGTATAGTTTGGGTAGCACAAATGATTTAAGGTAATGTCATCTAAAACAATAATATGTTACATTTACATTTAAGTCATTTAGCAGACGCTCTTATCCAGAGCGACTTACAAATTGGTGCGTTCACCTTATGACATCCATGTTTCCATTGCGTGGAACTGTGTCCAGAATTTAAGTAGATTCAAGTAAATGTTTTTCGTAACAAATATTGAGCATATATTCAACTCTTTGAAGGTCCTATCAGATTTGTTAAACAACAAGTTTCATATTTTGACTAGTTGATGTCCCAGGGACAGTCAGGACAGAACTGTATGCAACAGGTCAAAAAGACCAAGATGACAAGAGATGGGAGGGGCTCTAGGATTCTTTACTTTAGGTGCCTATTCAGCTTTACGGGACACTGTATCATCTGATGTGTCTGAAGTAGAATTCTGTAAACACACACTTTTATCAAGACTTCCTGCCTAATATGCAGTAACTTCGATTAACGATTTAGAATTTTTAGGACTGATTCAAATCTAACAGTGAAAACTAAGTACATGTTTATTTTCTTTGTTCCAGGACAAGTTTTTGTTTTGTTTACATGTTTACCAATGATTGTGTATCTTTTCCTTTGAAATGAATTCTGAGGCAGGCGCCTTGGGAGTTGCTATAAAAGGTACCCGAATCCGACTGTTAAAGGAGACCCATATTAAGTAAGGCCTGGCCATTGTTTGTCTTTATCTGTTATTGAATATTTGTTAGTGGTGTTACTGATTTATTGTGTGGGGTCTTTTTATTTTAGGTTTTCGTGGGTTTTTCACAGGTTAGAAAGGATGCACAAAGGAAACACAAATGAAGTATCTATCGTCACAGTTTTGGTTGTACACATGTAAATTCTCTTGATAAAGAAATGTAAATCCCATTGTAAACCTGATACACAAAATGTTTGAAATTATTAAAATATCTTGAAGTAATGTCTGAGGTACAGGGAAAGAAACACTCACTTAATGGGGTTGATTGACCTCTGACCTCTGTTCTGACTTTCTGGTGAGGCCTGATCACCCTCATTAGAAAGACTAGAGACATTGGTTGAGATTTAAAATGGGCTACGTAAACACTATAGAGAATTAGAAAGAGGTTTATAATTGATCAACATTCCTGTGTGTGATTCGGAACACGAGGAGAGAGAGAGAGAGCGCTGCCCCTGAATGAGGGACACCTGTCTCTAGTCTATTTGACCATTACCTTATGGGATACAATTATTTCCTTGTGGAGTTATCAAGGGTTGTAATTATAATTTTATTTGTATTTAACAGGCAGTGTTGTCATTTTTTTAAATGCATGAATCATGATGTGAGTCATGTGTCCAAAGGGGGAATTACCAGTCCCCTGGGGCCCTTTGTTAAATATGCAAATTGATTTTATTCACATGACTGCACATGTGACTCACATGAATGCACATAGATTTTTATTCCTCATCTGCACATATCACTCCAATGTGAATATGCCAAATTGTAATTACTTCGCCACTATTGGCCTATTTATTGCCTTACCTGCCTACTTCATCTGCACACACTGTATACAGATTTAGCTATTGTGTTATTGACTGTACGTTTGTTTATCCCATGTGTAACTGTTGTTTTTGTCGCACTGCTTTACTTTATCTTGGACAGGTCGCAGTTGTAAATGAGAACTTGTTCTCAACTGGCCTACCTGGTGAAAAAAAAAAATTAATAAGAATATTGGTAGTAGTAATAATTTGTCATACAGTGAATAATTTGTCTGGATTTCCGGAATCAGATATGCCCTAAACTAAACTGTTGTTCTGGTCGGTCCTCTCTCGAGGTTATGGTGAAGGTGACCACAGATGGTATCTAGATGCATAGAAGGTATAATTAGGACGAGAACAAAGTGAATCTCACCCCCACTAACCGGCTGAAGTAATGGCAATAATGGCGTTCACTATGGTCCTTCACCACCTGAAACCTGAGTCCGAGCCAGCAACCTGTACACAGCATCCAGTCGAAACTATCAACTGCCTTTTCTCTCATGCAATTTTCTCAGGAGTGCAACATGTGTCCATGTGGAGTGAGCGTGGAGAGATCCCGATGATCAAACTCCGAAGGTTTGTGCTAGCTACAGTGTGTTTCTGCTTATCCCTGAAGGGCTGGCTGGAAGCTGAAGGGCGGTCTATTGTAAAAAAAAAAATAAATATGATTCATTCAATTTGAAATGGGGATATCCTTCACTATTGATGCTTCGTGCTGACACATCAAAGCAGCCATTCCAGTCTCAGGAAGACTCAGAGCTGGTGTCAGCCAGACTACATTTATAGAAAGCTAAAAAGAGGCCCTTTACCTGGTGAAAGCCCTGTTGTAGAGAGGTTAAAATAGCCTTTACTTGGTGAAAGCCCAGTTGTAGAGAGGTTAAAAGAGCCTTTACTTGGTGAAAGCCCAGTTGTAGAGAGGTTAAGAGCCTTTACCTGGTGAAAGCCCAGTTGTAGAGGTTAAAAGAGCCTTTGCTTGGTGAAAGCCCTGTTGTAGAGGTTAAAAGAGCCTTTACTTGGTGAAAGCCCAGCTGTAGAGAGGTTAAAAGAGCCTTTACTTGGTGAAAGCCCTGTTGTAGAGGTTAAAAGAGCCTTTACTTGGTGAAAGCCCTGTTGTAGAGGTTAAAAGAGCCTTTACTTGGTGAAAGCCCTGTTGTAGAGAGGTTAAATAGCCTTTACCTGGTGAAAGCCCAGTTCTAGAGAGGTTAAAATAGCCTTTACCTGGTGAAAGCCCAGGTAGTCCTGGATGGTGGAGGATGCATAGAAGATTGTGCCACCAGCCGTGACGACCAGAACAAAGCCATTCAACACCTGAGAGGAGAGTGGAATAGAACTGATTAGTATATCGTTATACACTGAACAAAAATATAAACGCAACATGTAATGTGATGATCCTATGTTTCATGAGCTGAAATAAAATCATCCCTGTTAGTGAGCATTTCTCCTGTGCCAAGATAATCCATCCACCTGACAAGTGTGGCATATCAAGAAACAGATTAAACAGCATCATTACACAGGTGCACCTTCTGCTGGGGACAATAAAAGTCCACATTAAAAAGGTGCAGTTTTGTCACACAACACCACAGATGTATCAAGTTGAGGGAGCGTGTAATTGGCATGCTGACTGCAGGAATGTCCACTTGAGCTGTTGCCAGATCATTGAATGTTCATTTCTCTACCATAAGCTGCCTGCAATGTCGTTTTAGAGAATTTGGCAGTAAGTCCCACCCACTTGGATGATCCCAGGCCCACCCACGGCTCCACCCCTGTCCAGTCATGTGAAATCCATAGATTAGGGCCTAATGAATTTATTTCAGTTGACTGATTTCCTTATATGAACTGTAACTCAGTCAAATCTTTGAAATGGTTGCCTTTATATGTGTTTAGTATACATGTTTACACACATCTAGACTACATGTGGTCATATGAAGTAGGCCTACAGCTATAAACAGCAAACAGCCAAATGTGAAATGTCAAAGGAACTGAAAGGCCTATAGAGTTTTGTCTGTGTCCCAAATGGCACCCTATTCCCTATGTATTGCAATACATTTGGTCAAAAGTATGACTCAATAATCCATGCTTTCTGGGAATGTTCTAAAGACTAAAGTTATGGGCGGAGTTAGAATGTTGGCTGTCAGAAGAATAACAATGTAAATGTATTTTAATCCGTCTGTCTGCATATTACAAGACATGGCATATGAGGGTGCAGTGAGATAACCCATGGGTTCTCACACTGCATCCTCGCCATTCATCTGGAAAAAAACATGCTTAAAAGCAGGAAAATCAACCAATCCTCTGTTGTTAACACAATGGAAAGGTCAGATACTTTATTATCTAAATGTTGAAAGTGTGTGGGCGACTCAGAGAAACAAAATGGTGCAGTTTGAGGCCATGTGGCGGAGAGTGATGCGGCGCTGGAGATGGGGGTGTGTGGGTTTGTCTCGGCAGGTGTGTTATAGTCCATGTTTGTGTGATGTTGTCGTTTGTATGGGTATGTCTTGTATTGTTTGAAAAATTAAATCAACATTTTAAAAAATGTTTTAAGGAATAGGTGCATTTGGTCAAAAGTAGTGCACTATACAGGGAATAGGGTTCCATTTGGGAAGCAAGCATTGTGTTTGTATCTACCCAATTCCATGTAGAGTCCGTTCAAAGATCAGACAGTTCAAGGATCAGACACGCAACAGTATATGATTAACTCTAATTATTTGGACAGGAAAAGCTAACATGCCACATGGCCCTGCATGGTGTGGTTCATCTGCAGTTCATCTCAACTTAAACCAATAACTTTCCAATGTAAATAATCAGGACCTGATCAGGGATCAGGTCCGTCCTGTTAATGTAAGCTTACTCATTAAGATCTAAAAAAGGACAAACTGATCCTAGATCAGCACTCCTACTCTGAGACGACAAAAATATGTGCTGCTTTTAATATCGGTTTCTCTTTTCTTTGTTGTGTTTTATTAGGGTATGTATTGGCTGGTGCAATCAAATGTACTGTAGTAACAGACAGGGTGGCTACTGAATAGACCCCACTAACCTGTAGTAACAGACAGGGTGGCTACTGAATAGACCCCACTAACCTGTAGTAACAGACAGGGTGGCTACTGAATAGAACCCACTAACCTGTAGTAACAGACAGGGTGGCTACTGAATAGACCCCACTAACCTGTAGTAACAGACAGGGTGGCTACTGAATAGACCCCACTAACCTGTAGTAACAGACAGGGTGGCTACTGAATAGACCCCACTAACCTGTAGTAACAGACAGGGTGGCTACTGAATAGACCCCACTAACCTGTAGTAACAGACAGGGTGGCTACTGAATAGACCCCACTAACCTGTAGTAACAGACAGGGTGGCTACTGAATAGACCCCACTAACCTGTAGCAACAGACAGGGTGGCTACTGAATAGACCCCACTAACCTGTAGTAACAGACAGGGTGGCTACTGAATAGACCCCACTAACCTGTAGTAACAGACAGGGTGGCTACTGAATAGACCCCCACTAACCTGTAGTAACAGACAGGGTGGCTAC
>NW_027038025.1:0-20000 GCF_034236695.1 Oncorhynchus nerka | reverse complement strand
ACAACAACCCCTCCTCTAACAACCCCCCTCCTCTAACAACCCCCCTCCTTCTAACAACCCCTCCTCCTAACAACAACCCCCTCTAACAACCCCCCTCCTCTAACAACCCCTCCTCCAACAACCCCCTCCTCTAACAACCCCCTCCTCTAACAACCCTCCTCTAACAACCTCCTCCTAACAACTCCCCTCCTCTAACAACCCCTTCCTTCTAACAACCTCCTCCTAACTCATAATAGAGACATAACAAATTTCCTCTAACTATAATAATAGAGACATAACAACCCCTCCCCCTCCTCTAACAACCCCCCTCCCTCTAACAACCCCCTCCCTAACAACCCTCCTCTAACAACCTCCCCAACAACCCCTCCCTCTAACAAACCCTCCTCTAACAACCCCTCCTCTAACAACCCCTCCTCTAACAACCTCCTCCTAACAACCCCCCTCCTCTAACAACCCCCCTCCTCTAACAACCCCTCCTCTAACAACCAACTCTCCTCTAACAACCCCTCCTCTAACAACCCCCCTCCTCTTAACAACAACCCCTCCTCTAACAACCCCTCCTTTCTAACAACCCCTCCTCTAACAACCCCCCTCCTAACAACCGCCCACACCTCTAACAGGCCCCCTCCTCTAACAACCTCCTCTAACAACCCCTTGCTCTCAACAACCCCCTCCTCTAACAACCCCTCCTCTAACAACTCTCCTCCTAACAACCCCCTCCTCTAACAAACCCCTCCTCTAACAAACAACCCCTCCTCTAACAACCCCTCCTCTAACAACCCCCTCCCCAACAACCTCCTCCTCTAACAACCCCTCCCTCTAACAACCCCTCCTCTAACAACCCCCTCCTCTAACTATAATAGAGACATAACAACCCCCCTCTAACTATAATAGAGACATAACAACCCCCTCCTCTAACTATAATAGAGACATAACAACCCCTCTCTAACTATAATAGAGACATAACAACCCCCCTCCTCTAACTATAATAGAGACATAACAACCCCTCCTCTAACTATAATAGGGACATAACAACCCCTCCTCTAACAACCCCTCCTCAACAACCTCCTCTAACAACCCCTCCTACAACCCCCTCCTCTAACAACCCCTCCTCTAACATCCACTCCTCCTCTAACAACCCCTCCTCTAACAACCCCTCCTCTAACACCACCCTCCTCTAACAACCCCCTCCTCTAACTATAATAGAGACATAACAACCCCCTCCTCTAACTATAATAGAGACATAACAACCCCCTCCTCTAACTATAATAGAGACATAACAACCCCCCTCCTCCTAACTATAATAGAGACATAACAACCCCCTCCTCTAACTATAATAGAGACATAACAACCCCCTCCTCTAACTATAATAGAGACATAACAACCCCCTCCTCTAACTATAATAGAGACATAACAACCCCCTCCTCTAACTATAATAGAGACATAACAACCCCTCTCCTCTAACTATAATAGAGACATAACAACCTCCCTCCTCTAACTATAATAGAGACATAACAACCCCCTCCTCTAACTATAATAGAGACATAACAACCCCCTCCTCTAACTATAATAGAGACATAACAACCCCCTCCTCTAACTATAATAGAGACATAACAACCCCTCCTCTAACTATAATAGAGACATAACAACCCCCTCCTCTAACTATAATAGAGACATAACAACCCCCTCCTCTAACTATAATAGAGACATAACAACCCCTCCTCTAACTATAATAGAGACATAACAACCCCCTCCTCTAACTATAATAGAGACATAACAACCCCTCCTCTAACTATAATAGAGACATAACAACCCCCTCCTCTAACTATAATAGAGACATAACAATCCTCTCCTCTAACAACCTCCTCCTCTAACTAACATTCCCTCCTCTAACAACTCTCTCCTCTAACAACTCCCTCCTCTAACAACCCTCTCCTCTAACAACCCCTCCTCTAACAATCCCTCCTCTAATAACCCCTCTCTCTAACAATCCCTTCCTCTAACAACCCTCCTCTCTAACAACTCCTCCTCTAACAACCCTTCTCTCTAATAACCCCTCCTCTAATAACCCCTCCTCTAACAACCCTCCTCTAACAATCCTCTTCCTTCTAATCAACCCCTCCTCTAATAACTTCCCTCCTCTAACAACCCCTCTAACAACCTCTCTCTAACTATAATAGAGACATAACAACCCCCTCTAACTATAATAGAGACATAACAACCCCCTCCTCTAACTATAATAGAGACATAACAACCCCCTCCTCTAACTATAATAGAGACATAACAATCCCTCCTCTAACAACCCTCCTCTAACAACCCCCTCCTCTAACAACCCCTCCTCTAACTATAATAGAGACATAACAACCCCCTCCTCTAACTATAATAGAGACATAACAACCCCCTCCTCTAACTATAATAGAGACATAACAACCCCCTCCTCTAACTATAATAGAGACATAACAACCCCCTCCTCTAACTATAATAGAGACATAACTAACCCCTCCTCTAACTATAATAGAGACATAACAACCCCCTCCTCTAACTATAATAGAGACATAACAACCCCTCCTCTAACTATAATAGAGACATAACAACCCCCTCCTCTAACTATAATAGAGACATAACAACCCCCTCCTCTAACTATAATAGAGACATAACAACCCCTCCTCTAACTATAATAGAGACATAACAACCCCCTCCTCTAACTATAATAGAGACATAACAACCCCCTCCTCTAACTATAATAGAGACATAACAACCCCTCCTCTAACTATAATAGAGACATAACAACCCCTCCTCTAACTATAATAGAGACATAACAACCCCCTCCTCTAACTATAATAGAGACATAACAACCCCCTCCTCTAACTATAATAGAGACATAACAACCCCTCCTCTAACTATAATAGAGACATAACAACCCCCTCCTCTAACTATATTAGAGACATAACAACCCCTCCTCTAACAACTCCTTCCTAACAGACCCCTCTAACAACCCCTCCTCTAACAACTCCCATCCTCTAACAACCCTCCTCTAACAACTCCTCCTAACAACTCCTCCTCTAATAACCGCTTCCTAACAGCCCCCTCCTCTAACAGCCCCTCCTCTAACAACCCCTCCTCTATGCCTCCTCTATGGCCCCTCCTCCTAACTATAATAGAGACATAACAAATTTCCTCCTCTAACTATAATAGAGACATAACAACCCTCCTCTAACTATAATAGAGACATAACAACCCCCTCCTCTAACTATAATAGAGACATAACAACCCCTTCCAACTATATTAGAGACAAATAACCCCTCTCCTAATCTTGTATAATAGAGACATAACAAATTTCTAACTATAATAGAGACATAACAACTTCTCCTAACTATAATAGAGACATAACATCCCCTCCTCTAACTATAATAGAGACATAACAACCCCTCTCCTCTAACTATAATAGAGACATAACAACCCAACCCCCCTCCTCTAACTATAATAGAGACATAACAACCCCCTCTAACTATAATAGAGACATAACAACCCCTCCTCTAATATAATAGAGACATAACAACCCCTCCTAACTATAATAGAGACATAACAACCCCCCTCCTAACTATAATAGAGACATAACAACCCCTCCTCTAACTATAATAGAGACATAATAACCCCCTCCTCTAACTATAATAGAGACATAACAACCCCTCCTCTAACTATAATAGAGACATAACAACCCCCTCCTCCTCTAACTATATTAGAGACATAACAATAATTCCTTTCTAATAAATTCCTCTAACTATAATAGAGACATAACAACCCCCCTCCTCTAAACTAACCTCTTCCATATCAACCTCCTCTAACAACCCCCTCCCTCAACTATAATAGAGACATAACAACCTCTCCTCTAACAACCCCCTCCTCTAACTATAATTCCTTCCTAACAACCCCTCCCCTCTAATCCCTTCTAATAATAGACATAACAACCCCCTCCTCTAACTATAACCCTTCCTAGAGATAATCCCTTCCTTCGAACTTTCTAACAACCCCCCTCCTCTAACTATAATAGAGACATAACAACCCCTCCTAACTATAATAGAGACATAACAACCCCCTCCTAACTATAATAGAGACATAACAACCCCCCCTCTCTAACTATAATAGAGACATAACAACCCCTCCTCAACTATAATAACCCCTCTAACAACCCTCCTCTAACTATAATAGAGACATAACAACCCCTCCTCTAACTATAATAGGAGATAACAACCCTCCCTAACTATAATAGAGACATAACAACCCCCTCCTCTAACTATAATAGAGACATAACAACCCTCCTCTAACTATAATAGAGACATAACAACCCCTCCTCTAACTATAATAGAGACATAACAACCCCTCCTCAACTATAATAGACATAACAACCCCCTCCTCTAACTATAATAGAGACATAACAACCCCCTCCTCTAACTATAATAGAGACATAACAACTTCTCCTCTAACTATAATAGAGACATAACAACCCCTCCTCCTAACTATAATAGAGACATAACAACCCCCTCCTCTAACTATAATAGAGACATAACAACCCCCTTCCTAACTATAATAGAGCTATAACTAACTATAATAGAGACATAACAACCCCTCTAACTATAATAGAGACATAACAACCCTCCTCTAACTATAATAGAGACATAACAACCCCCTCCTCTAACTATAATAGAGACATAACAACCCCCCTCCTAACTATATTAGAGACATAACAACCCCTTCCTAACCTCTAACTATAATAGAGACATAACAACCCCCCTCCTCTAACTATAATAGAGACAATAATTTCTTCCTTTAATAACCCCTCCTCTAACTAATAATAGAGACATAACAACCCCCCTCCTCTAACTATAATAGAGACATAAATAAACCCCCTCTAACTATAATAGAGACATAACAACCCCCTCCTCTAACTATAATAGAGACATAACAACTATAATAGAGACATAACAACTCCTCTAACTATAATAGAGACATAACAACCCCCCTCCTCTAACTATAATAGAGACATAACAACCCCCCCCTCCTAATAACTATAATAGAGACATAACAACCCCCCTCCTCTAACTATAATAGAGACATAACAACCCCCCTCCTCTAACTATAATAGAGACATAACAACCCTCCTCTAACTATAATAGAGACATAACAACCCCTCCTCTAACTATAATAGAGACATAACAACCCTCCTCTAACTATAATAGAGACATAACAACCCTCCTAACTCCTCTAACTATAATAGAGACATAACAACCCCCCCTCCTAACAACCCCTCCTCTAACTATAATAGAGACATAACAACCCCTTCCTCTAACTATAATAGAGACATAACAACCCCTTCCTAACTATAATAGAGACATAACAACCCTCCCCTCTAACAACCCCCTCTAACTATAACTATAGACATAACAAATTTCCCCTCCTCTAACTATAATAGAGACATAACAACCCCCTCCTCTAACTATAATAGAGACATAACAACCCCCTCCTCTAACTATAATAGAGACATAACAACCCCTCCTCTAAGACATTACATTTACATTTAAGTCATTTAGCAGACGCTCACAACCCCTCCTCTAACTATAATAGAGACATAACAACCCCCTCCTCCTCTAACAACCCCCTCCTCTAACTATAATAGAGACATAACAACCCCTCCTCCTCTAACTATAATAGAGACATAACAACCCTCTCTAACTATAATAGAGACATAACAACCCTTCCTCTAACTATAATAGAGACATAACAACCCCCTCCTCTAACTATAATAGAGACATAACAACCCCCTCCTCTAACTATAATAGAGACATAACAACCCCCCCCCTCTCCTCTAACTATAATAGAGACATAACAACCCCCTCCTCTAACTATAATAGAGACAAACCCCCTCCTCTAACTATAATAGAGACATAACAACCCCCTCCTCTAACTATAATAGAGACATAACAACCCCCTCCTCTAACTATAATAGAGACATAACAAACCCCCATCCTCTAACTATAATAGAGACATAACAACCCCCCCCCTCCTCTAACTATAATAGAGACATAACAACCCCCTCCTCTAACTATAATAGAGACATAACAACCCCCTCCTCTAACTATAATAGAGACATAACAACCCCCCTCCTCTAACTATAATAGAGACATAACAACCCCCTCCTCTAACTATAATAGAGACATAACAACCCCCTCCTCTAACTATAATAGAGACATAACAACCCCTCCTCTAACTATAATAGAGACATAACAACCCTCCTCTAACCATAACTAACTATAATAGAGACATAACAACCCCCTCCTCTAACTATAATAGAGACATAACAACCCCTCCTCTAACTATAATAGAGACATAACAACCCCCTCCTCTAACTATAATAGAGACATAACAACCCGCCTCCTAACTATAATAGAGACATAACAACCCCACTCCTCTAACTATAATAGAGACATAACAACCCCCCTCCTCTAACTATAATAGAGAGACATAACAACTCCCCTCTAACTATAATAGAGACATAACAACCCCTCCTCTAACTATAATAGAGACATAACAACCCCCTCTAACTATAATAGAGACATAACTATAATAGAGACATAACAACCCTCCTCTAACAACCCTCCTAACTATAATAGAGACATAACAACCCCCCTCCTCTAACTATAATAGAGACATAACAACCCCCTCCTCTAACTATAATAGAGACATAACAACCCCCTCCTCTAACTATAATAGAGACATAACAACCCCCCTCCTCTAACTATAATAGAGACATAACAACCCCCCTCCTCTAACTATAATAGAGACATAACAACCCCCCTCCTCTAACTATAATAGAGACATAACAACCCCCTCCTCTAACTATAATAGAGACATAACAACCCCCTCCTCTAACTATAATAGAGACATAACAACCCCCTCCTCTAACTATAATAGAGACATAACAACCCCCTCCTCTAACTATAATAGAGACATAACAACCCCCTCCTCTAACTATAATAGAGACATAACAACCCCCCTCCTCTAACTATAATAGAGACATAACAACCCCCTCCTCTAACTATAATAGAGACATAACAACCCCCTCCTCTAACTATAATAGAGACATAACAACCCCTCCTCTAACTATAATAGAGACATAACAACCCCCTCCTCTAACTATAATAGAGACATAACAACCCCCTCCTCTAACTATAATAGAGACATAACAACCCCCTCACTCTAACAACCCTCCTCTAACTATAATAGAGACATAACAACCCCCCTCCTCTAACTATAATAGAGACATAACAACCCCCTCCTCTAACTATAATAGAGACATAACAACCCCCTCCTCTAACTATAATAGAGACATAACAACCCCCTCCTCTAACTATAATAGAGACATAACAACCCCCTCCTCTAACTATAATAGAGACATAACAACCCCTCCTCTAACTATAATAGAGACATAACAACCCCTCCTCTAACTATAATAGAGACATAACAACCCCTCCTCTAACTATAATAGAGACATAACAACCCCTCCTCTCCTCCTAACTATAATAGAGACATAACAACCCCCTCCTCTAACTATAATAGAGACATAACAACCCCCCTCCTCTAACTATAATAGAGACATAACAACCCCCTCCTCTAACTATAATAGAGACATAACAACCCCTCCTCTAACTATAATAGAGACATAACAACCCCCTCCTCTAACTATAATAGAGACATAACAACCCCTCCTCTAACTATAATAGAGACATAACAACCCCCTCCTCTAACTATAATAGAGACATAACAACCCCCTCCTCTAACTATAATAGAGACATAACAACCCCCTCCTCTAACTATAATAGAGACATAACAACCCCTCCTCTAACTATAATAGAGACATAACAACCCCCTCCTCTAACTATAATAGAGACATAACAACCCCCCTCCTCTAACTATAATAGAGACATAACAACCCCCTCCTCTAACTATAATAGAGACATAACAACCCCCTCCTCTAACTATAATAGAGACATAACAACCCCCTCCTCTAACTATAATAGAGACATAACAACCCCCCTCCTCTAACTATAATAGAGACATAACAACCCCCTCCTCTAACTATAATAGAGACATAACAACCCCTCCTCTAACTATAATAGAGACATAACAACCCCCTCCTCTAACTATAATAGAGACATAACAACCCCCCTCCTCTAACTATAATAGAGACATAACAACCCCCTCCTCTAACTATAATAGAGACATAACAACCCTCTCACTCATCATAACAACCCCTCCTCTAACTATAATAGAGACATAACAACCCCCTCCTCTAACTATAATAGAGACATA
This sequence comes from Oncorhynchus nerka, assembly GCF_034236695.1. Lineage (NCBI taxonomy): Eukaryota > Metazoa > Chordata > Actinopteri > Salmoniformes > Salmonidae > Oncorhynchus > Oncorhynchus nerka. The sequence goes on along the minus strand of NW_027038025.1, from coordinate 11,633 downwards.
ACAACCCCTCTCCTCTAACTATAATAGAGACATAACAACCCCCTCCTCTAACTATAATAGAGACATAACAACCTCCCCTCCTCTAACTATAATAGAGACATAACAACCCCCTCCTCTAACTATAATAGAGACATAACAACCCCCTCCTCTAACTATAATAGAGACATAACAACCCCTCCTCTAACTATAATAGAGACATAACAACCCCCTCCTCTAACTATAATAGAGACATAACAACCCCCTCCTCTAACTATAATAGAGACATAACAACCCCCTCCTCTAACTATAATAGAGACATAACAACCCCCTCCTCTAACTATAATAGAGACATAACAACCCCCTCCTCTAACTATAATAGAGACATAACAACCCCCTCCTCTAACTATAATAGAGACATAACAACCCCCTCCTCTAACTATAATAGAGACATAACAACCCCCTCCTCTAACTATAATAGAGACATAACAACCCCCTCCTCTAACTATAATAGAGACATAACAACCCCCTCCTCTAACTATAATAGAGACATAACAACCCCCCTCCTCTAACTATAATAGAGACATAACAACCCCCTCCTCTAACTATAATAGAGACATAACAACCCCCTCCTCTAACTATAATAGAGACATAACAACCCCCTCCTCTAACTATAATAGAGACATAACAACCCCTCCTCTAACTATAATAGAGACATAACAACCCCCCTCCTCTAACTATAATAGAGACATAACAACCCTCCTCCTCTAACTATAATAGAGACATAACAACCCCTCCTCTAACTATAATAGAGACATAACAACCCCCTCCTCTAACTATAATAGAGACATAACAACCCCCTCCTCTAACTATAATAGAGACATAACAACCCCCCTCCTCTAACTATAATAGAGACATAACAACCCCCTCCTCTAACTATAATAGAGACATAACAACCCCCTCCTCTAACTATAATAGAGACATAACAACCCCCTCCTCTCTAACTATAATAGAGACATAACAACCCCCCTCCTCTAACTATAATAGAGACATAACAACCCCCTCCTCTAACTATAATAGAGACATAACAACCCCCTCCTCTAACTATAATAGAGACATAACAACCCCCTCCTCTAACTATAATAGAGACATAACAACCCCCTCCTCTAACTATAATAGAGACATAACAACCCCCTCCTCTAACTATAATAGAGACATAACAACCCCCTCCTCTAACTATAATAGAGACATAACAACCCCTCCTCTAACTATAATAGAGACATAACAACCCCCTCCTCTAACTATAATAGAGACATAACAACCCCCTCCTCTAACAACCCCCTCCTCTAAGCTATAATAGAGACATAACAACCCCTCCTCTAACTATAATAGAGACATAACAACCCCCTCCTCTAACTATAATAGAGACATAACAACCCCCTCCTCTAACTATAATAGAGACATAACAACCCCCTCCTCTAACTATAATAGAGACATAACAACCCCCTCCTCTAACTATAATAGAGACATAACAACCCCCTCCTCTAACTATAATAGAGACATAACAACCCCCCTCCTCTAACTATAATAGAGACATAACAACCCCTCCTCCTATAACAACCCTCTCCTCTAACTATAATAGAGACATAACAACCCCCTCCTCCTAACTATAATAGAGACATAACAACCCCCCTCCTCTAACTATAATAGAGACATAACAACCTCCTCCTCTAACTATAATAGAGACATAACAACCCCCTCCTCTAACTATAATAGAGACATAACAACCCCCTCCTCTAACTATAATAGAGACATAACAACCCCCCTCCTCTAACTATAATAGAGACATAACAACCCCCTCCTCTAACTATAATAGAGACATAACAACCCCCTCCTCTAACTATAATAGAGACATAACAACCCCCTCCTCTAACTATAATAGAGACATAACAACCCCCTCCTCTAACTATAATAGAGACATAACAACCCCCTCCTCTAACTATAATAGAGACATAACAACCCCCTCCTCTAACTATAATAGAGACATAACAACCCCCTCCTCTAACTATAATAGAGACATAACAACCCCCTCCTCTAACTATAATAGAGACATAACAACCCCTCCTCTAACTATAATAGAGACATAACAACCCTCCCTCCTCTAACTATAATAGAGACATAACAACACCCCTCCTCTAACTATAATAGAGACATAACAACCCCCCTCCTCTAACTATAATAGAGACATAACAACCCCCCTCCTCTAACTATAATAGAGACATAACAACCCCCCTCCTCTAACTATAATAGAGACATAACAACCCCCTCCTCTAACTATAATAGAGACATAACAACCCCCTCCTCTAACTATAATAGAGACATAACAACCCCCTCCTCTAACTATAATAGAGACATAACAACCCCCCTCCTCTAACTATAATAGAGACATAACAACCCCCCTCCTCTAACTATAATAGAGACATAACAACCCCCTCCTCTAACTATAATAGAGACATAACAACCCCCTCCTCTAACTATAATAGAGACATAACAACCCCCTCCTCTAGCTATAATAGAGACATAACAACCCCCTCCTCTAACTATAATAGAGACATAACAACCCCTCCTCTAACTATAATAGAGACATAACAACCCCCTCCTCTAACTATAATAGAGACATAACAACCCCTCCTCTAACTATAATAGAGACATAACAACTCCCTCCTCTAGACATACATTTATTCATATAGAGACATATACAACCCCACTCCTCTAACTATAATAGAGACATAACAACCCCCTCCTCTAACTATAATAGAGACATAACAACCCCCTCCTCTAACTATAATAGAGACATAATAACCCCCTCCTCTAACTATAATAGAGACATAACAACCCCCTCCTCTAACTATAATAGAGACATAACAACCCCCTCCTCTAACTATAATAGAGACATAACAACCCCCCTCCTCTAACTATAATAGAGACATAACAACCCCTCCTCTAAGACATTACATTTACATTTAAGTCATTTAGCAGACGCTCTTATCCAGAGCGACTTACAACCCCCTCCTCTAACTATAATAGAGACATAACAACCCCCCTCCTCTAAGACATTACATTTACATTTAAGTCATTTAGCAGACGCTCTTATCCAGAGCGACTTACAACCCCTCCTCTAACTATAATAGAGACATAACAACCCCCTCCTCTAAGACATTACATTTAACATTTAAGTCATTTAGCAGACGCTCTTATCCAGAGCGACTTACAACCCCCCTCCTCTAACTATAATAGAGACATAACAACCCCCTCCTCTAAGACATTACATTTAATAGAACATAACAACCCCCTCCTCTAAGACATTACATTTTAACATTTAAGTCATTTAGCAGGCAGCTCTTATCCAGAGCGACTTACAACCCCCTCCTCTAACTCTTATAGAACACTTACAACCCCCTCCTCTAAGACTATAAAGTCATTTAGAGACATAACAACCCCCTCCTCTAACTAAATAGACATTCCTCTACATTTTACATTTAAGTCATTTAGCAGACGCTCTTATCCCGGCGACTTACTGCCCCCCTCCTCTAACTATAATAGAGACATAACAACCCCCCTCCTCTAACTATAATAGAGACATAACAACCCCCCTCCTCCTTACATTGTTTGAAGACAGTCTCTAAGACATTTTAACATTTAAGTCATTTGAGCGCTCTTATCCAGAAGCGACACAACTACCCCCCTCCTCTAACTATAATAGAGACATAACAACCCCTCCTCTAAGACATTACATTTACATTTAAGTCATTTAGCAGACGCTCTTATCCAGAGCGACTTACAACCCCCTCCTCTAAGACATTACATTTACATTTACGTCATTTAGCAGACGCTCTTATCCAGAGCGACTTACAACCCCCTCCTCTAACTATAATAGAGACATAACAACCCCCTCCTCTAAGACATTACATTTACATTTAAGTCATTTAGCAGACGCTCTTATCCAGAGCGACTTACAACCCCCTCCTCTAACTATAATAGAGACATAACAACCCCCTCCTCTAACTATAATAGAGACATAACAACCCCCTCCTCTAACTATAATAGAGACATAACAACCCCCTCCTCTAAGACATTACATTTACATTTAAGTCATTTAGCAGACGCTCTTATCCAGAGCGACTTACAACCCCCTCCTCTAACTATAATAGAGACATAACAACCCCCTCTCTCTAACTATAATAGAGACATAACAACAACCCCCTCCTCTAACTATAATAGAGACATAACAACCCCTCCTCTAACTATAATAGAGACATAACAACCTCTCCTCTAACTATAATAGAGACATTTACATTTTACATTTAAGTCATTTAGCAGACGCTCTTATCCAGAGCGACTTACAACCCCCTCCTCTAACTATAATAGAGACATAACAACCCCCTCCTCTAAGACATTACATTTAACATTTAAGTCATTTAGCAGACGCTCTTATCCAGAGCGACTTACAACCCCTCCTCTAACTATAATAGAGACATAACAACCCCTCCTCTAAGACATTACATTTAACATTATAAGTCATTTAGCAGACGCTCTCTATCCAGAAGCGACTTACAACCCCCTCCTCTAAGACATTACATTTACATTTAAGTCATTTAGCAGACGCTCTTATCCAGAGCGACTTACAACCCCCTCCTCTAACTATAATAGAGACATAACAACCTCCTCCTCTAAGACATTACATTTACGTCTTATTCATGTCATTTTTATGACGCTCTTGTCAAGCGACTTACAACCCCCTCCTCCTCTAACTATAATAGAGACATAACAACCTCTCCTCTAAGACATTACATTTTTACATTTAAGTCATTTAGCAGACGCTCTTATCCAGAGCGACAACCCTTAACTATAATAGAGACATAAATAACCCTCCTCTAAGACATACATAATTTAGATTTAGCAGACGCTCTTATCCAGAGCGACCAACCCTCCTCTAACTATAATAGAGACATAACAACCCTCCTCTAAGACATTACATTTACATTTAAGTTGCTTAGCAGACGCTTCATTCAGAGCTTGCATTTTTACAACCCTCCTCTAACTATAATAGAGACATAACAACCCCTCCTCTAACTATAATAGAGACATAACAACCCTCCTTAAGACATTACATTTACATTTAAGTCATATTTAGCAGACGCTCTTATCCAGAGCGACTTACAACCCTCCTCTAACTATAATAGAGACATAACAACTCTCCTAAGACATTACATTTACATTTAAGTCATTTAGCAGACGCTCTTATCCAGAGCGACTTACAAACTCTCCTCTAACTATAATAGAGACATAACAACCCCCTCCTCTAAGACATTACATTTACATTTAAGTCATTTAGCAGACGCTCTTATCCAGAGCGACTTACAACCCCTCCTCTAACTATAATAGAGACATAACAATCCCCTCCTCTAACTATAATAGAGACATAACAACCCCCTCCTCTAACTATAATAGAGACATAACAACCCCCTCCTCTAACTATAATAGAGACATAACAACCCCCCTCCTCTAACTATAATAGAGACATAACAACCCCCTCCTCTAACTATAATAGAGACATAACAACCCCCTCCTCTAACTTATAATAGAGACATAACAACCCCCTCCTCTAACTATAATAGAGACATAACAACCCCCTCCTCTAACTATAATAGAGACATAACAACCCTCTCCTCTAACTATAATAGAGACATAACAACCCCCTCCTCTAACTATAATAGAGACATAACAACCCCCTCCTCTAACTATAATAGAGACATAACAACCCCCTCCTCTAACTATAATAGAGACATAACAACCCCTCCTCTAACTATAATAGAGACATAACAACCCCCTCCTCTAACTATAATAGAGACATAACAACCCCCTCCTCTAACTATAATAGAGACATAACAACCCCCTCCTCTAACTATAATAGAGACATAACAACCCCTCCTCTAACTATAATAGAGACATAACAACCCCTCCTCTAACTATAATAGAGACATAACAACCCCCCTCCTCTAACTATAATAGAGACATAACAACCCCCTCCTCTAACAACCCTCCTCTAACTATAATAGAGACATAACAACCCCTCCTCTAACTATAATAGAGACATAACAACCCCTCCTCTAACTATAATAGAGACATAACAACCCCCTCCTCTAACTATAATAGAGACATAACAACCCCCTCCTCTAACTATAATAGAGACATAACAACCCCATCCTCTAACTATAATAGACATAACAACCCCTCCTCTAACTATAATAGAGACATAACAACCCCCTCCTCTAACTATAATAGAGACATAACAAATCACCCTCCTCTAACTATAATAGAGACATAACAGTTCCTCTCTAACTATAATAGAGACATAACAAATTCCCTCCTCTAACTATAATAGAGACAACCCCTCCTAACTATAATAGAGACATAACAACCCCTCCTCTAACTGTACAGAGTATTACAACAACCCCTCCTTCAACTATAATAGAGACATAACAACCCCCTCCTCTAATCAATAGAGACATAACAAATCCTCCTCTAACTATGGGCTTAGAGACATAACAACCCTCCTTCTAACTATATTAGAGACATAATAAATTCACCTCTCCTCTAACTATAATAGAGACATAACAAATCCCCTCCTCTAACTATAATAGAGATATAACAACCCCCTCCTCTAACCCCCCCCTCCCCTCTAACTATAATAGAGACATAACAACCCCCTCTCCTCTAACTATAATAGAGACATAACAACCCCCTCCTCTAACTATAATAGAGACATAACAACCCCCTTCACATTACATTTAACTTTAATAGCAGACATCCAAGCAACCCCCCTCCTCTAACTATAATAGAGACATAACAACCCCTCTCTAACTATAATAGAGACATAACAACCCCCTCCTCTAACTATAATAGAGACATAACAACCCCCCTCCTCTAACTATAATAGAGACATAACAACCCCCTCCTATAATGAGACATAACAACCCCCTCCTCTAACTATAATAGAGACATAACAACCCCCTCCTCTAACTATAATAGAGACATAACAACCCCCTCTCTAACTATAATAGAGACATAACAACCTCCCTCCTCCTAACTATAATAAAGACATAACAAAGCTCTAACCTCCTCTAACTATAATAGAGACATAACAACCCCCTAACTATAATAGAACATAACAACCCTCCTCTAACTATAATAGAGACATAACAACCCCCCTCTCTAACTATAATAGAGACATAACAACCCCCTCCTCTAACAACCCCCTCTAACTATAATAGAGACATAACAACCCCCCTCCTCTAACTATAATAGAGACATAACAACCCCCTCCTCTAACTATAATAGAGACATAACAACCCCCTCCTCTAACTCCTCTAACTATAATAGAGACATAACAACCCCCTCCTCTAACTATAATAGAGACATAACAACCCCCCCTCCTCTAACTATAATAGAGACCCCCTCCTCTAACCCCCCTCCTCTAACTATAATGAGACATAACAACCCCACTCCTCTAACTATATTAGAGACATAACAACCCTCCTCTAACTATAATAGAGACATAACAACCCCCTCCTCTAACTATAATAGAGACATAACAACCCCCTCTAACAACCCTCTAACTATAATAGAGACATAACAACCCCCTCCTCTAACTATAATAGAGACATAACAACCCCCCTCCTCTAACTATAATAGAGACATAACAACCCCCTCCTCTAACTATAATAGAGACATAACAACCCCCTCCTCTAACTATATTAGAGACATAACAACCCCCTCCTAACTATGGCCATAACAACCCCCTCCTCTAACTATAATAATAGAGACATAACAACCCCCTCCTCTAACTATAATTAGAGGACATAACAGCCCCCTCCTCTACCTATAAGAGACATAACAACCCCCCTCCTCTAACTATAATAGAGACATAACAACCCCCTCCTCTAACTATAATAGAGACATAACCCCCTCATCTGTAACCCCCTCCATTTAACTATAATAGTCATTTACAACCCTCTTATAAGAGCAACATAACAACCCCCTCCTCTAACTATAATGAGACATAACAACCCCCTCCTCTAACAACCCCTACATTTTACATTTAGAGACATAACAACCCCCCTCTAACAACCCTCTTATAATAGAGACATACAACCCCTCCTCAACTCTAACTATAATAGAGACATAACAACCCCCTCCTCTAAGACAACCCCTTTACATTTAGAGACATCATTTAACAACCCCTCTTATCTATAATAGAGACATAACAACCCCCTCCTCTAACTATAATAGAGACATAACAACCCCCTCCTCTAACTATAATAGAGACATAACATTTAACTATTAGAGACATAACAGACTTCTCTTATAGATAGCTACTTACAAACCCCTCCTCTAACTATAATAGAGACATAACAACCCCCTCCTCTAACTATACATTTACATAACAACCATTTAACTCCCTCTTATCTATAATAGAGACATAACAACCCCCTCCTCTAACTATAGAGACATAACATTTTCCCTCCTCTAACTATAATAGAGACAACCCCTCCTCTATCCATAATAGAGACATAACAACCCCTCCTCTAACTATAATAGAGACATAACAACCCCCTCCTCTAACTATAATAGAGACATAACAACCCCTCCTCTAACTATAATAGAGCGACATAACAACCCCTCCTCTAACTATAATAGAGACATAACAACCCTCCTCTAACTATAATAGAACATAACAACCCCCTCCTCTAACTATAATAGAGACATAACAACCCCCCTCCAACTATAATAGAGACATAACAACCCCTTTAACATTTCGTCATTTACCTCTTCTCTTATAATGGGGACATAACAACCCCCTCCTCTAACTATAATAGAGACATAACAACTTCTCCTCTAAGACATTACATTTAACATTTAAGTCATTTAGCAGACGCTCTTATCCAGAGCGACTTACAACCCCCTCCTCTAAGACATAATACATAACAACCCCCTCCTCTAACTATTATAGAGACATAACAACCCCTCCTCTAACTATAATAGAGACATAACAACCCCCTCTAACTATAATAGAGACATAACAACCCCCTCCTCTAACTATAATAGAGACATAACAACCACTCCTCTAACTATAATAGAGACATAACAACCCCCTCCTCTAACTATAATAGAGACATAACAGCCCTCCTCTAACTATAATAGAGACATAACAAACCTCCTCTAACTATAATAGAGACATAACAACCCCCACTCCTCTAACTATAATAGAGACATAACAACCCCCCTCCTCTAAGACATTACATTTTTAACATTTAAGTCATTTAGCAGACGCTCTTATCCAGAGCGACTTACAACCCCCAACTCCTCTCCTCTAACTATAATAGAGACATAACAACCCCCTCCTCTAACTATAATAGAGACATAACTATAATAGAGACATAACAACCCCTCCTCTAACAACCCACCTCCTCTAACTATAATAGAGACATAACAACCCCCCCTCCTCTAACTATAATAGAGAGACATAACAACCCCTCCTCTAACTATAATGAGAGACATTTAACAACCCTTTTAACTATAATAAGTAACATTCCTCTAACAACCTCTCTTATTAGAGACATAACTTACTAACCCCTCCTCTAACTATAATAGAGACATAACAACCCCTCTCTAACTCTAGACATACATTTAACATTCCCTCTAACATTTAGCAGTATTGCGCTCTTAACTATAATAGAGACATAACAACCCCTCTAACAACCCTCTAACTATAATAGAGACATAACAACCCTCCTCTAAGACTATAATTTAGAGTCATTTACAACCCTCTTATAATAGAGACATAAAACCCTCCTCTAACATTACATTTAGAGACATAACAAGCAGGCCTCCTATCTAACTATAATAGCATAACAACCCTCCTCTAACTATAATAGAGACATAACAACCCCCCTCCTCTAACTATAATAGAGACATTTACAACCCTCATTTTACTATAAGCTCTTATCCAGAGACATAACAACCCCTCCCCTAACTATAATAGAGACATAACAACCCCCTCCTCTAACTATAATAGAGACATAACAACCCCTCCTCTAACTATAATAGAGACATAACAACCCCTCCTCTAAGACATTACATTTTACATTTAAGTCATTTAGCAGACGCTCTTATCCAGAGCGACTTACAGCCCCCCTCCTCTAACTATAATAGAGACATAACAACCCCCCTCCTCTAACTATAATAGAGACATAACAACCCCACTCTCTAACTATAATAGAGACATAACAACCCCCTCCTCTAACTATAATAGAGACATAACAACCCCCCCTCCTCTAACTATAATAGAGACATTTACACATTTACATTTAAGTCATTTGAGCTCTTATCCAGAGCGACTTACAACCCTCCTCTAACTATAATAGAGACATAACAACCCCCTCCTCTAAGACATTACATTTACATTTAAGTCATTTAGCAGACGCTCTTTATCCAGAGCGACTTACAACCCCCCTCCTCTAACTATAATAGAGACATAACAACCCCCCCTCCTCTAAGACATTACATTTACATTTAAGTCATTTAGCAGACGCTCTTATCCAGAGCGACTTACAACCCCCTCCTCTAACTATAATAGAGACATAACAACCTCCCTCCTCTAAGACATTACATTTACATTTAAGTCATTTAGCAGACGCTCTTATCCAGAGCGACTTACAACCCCTCCTCTAACTATAATAGAGACATAACAACCTCCTCCTCTAAGACATTACATTTAACATTTAAGTCATTTAGCAGACGCTCTTATCCAGAGCGACTTACAACCCCCTCCTCTAACTATAATAGAGACATAACAACCCCCTCCTCTAACTATAATAGAGACATAACAACCCCCTCCTCTAACTATAATAGAGACATAACAACCCTCCTCCTAAGACATTACATTTACATTTAAGTCATTTAGCAGACGCTCTATCCAGAGCGACTTACAACCCTCCTCTAACTATAATAGAGACATAACAACCCCCTCCTCTAAGACATTACATTTACATTTAGTCATTTAGCAGACGCTCTTATCCAGAGCGACTTACAACCCCCTCCTCTAACTATAATAGAGACATAACAACCCCCTCCTCTAAGACATTACATTTAACATTTAAGTCATTTAGCAGACGCTCTTATCCAGAGCGACTTACAACCCCCTCCTCTAACTATAATAGAGACATAACAACCCCCCTCCTCTAACTATAATAGAGACATAACAACCCCCTCCTCTACATTACATAACATTAGTCATTTAGCAGACGCTCTCTATCCAGAGCGACTTACAACCCCCTCCTCTAACTATAATAGAGACATAACAACCCCCTCCTCTAACTATAATAGAGACATAACAACCCCCCTCTCTCTAATTGTACATGACATTACATTTACATTTAAGTCATTTAGCAGACGCCTCTATCCATGAGCGACTTACAACCCCCTCCTCTAACTATAATAGAGACATAACAACCCCCTCCTCTAACTATAATAGAGACATAACAACCCCCCCTCCTCTAACTATAATGAGACATAACAACCCCCCTCCTCTAATA
>NW_027038024.1:0-24855 GCF_034236695.1 Oncorhynchus nerka | reverse complement strand
TATCTCCAGTATCGTGATATAGTGGCTGTTCTCACCCTGATCTGTTCATTATCTCCAGTATGTGATATGGTGGTGTTCTCTCACCCTGAGCTGTTCATTATCTCCAGTATCGTGATATGGTGGTGTTACCTCACCCTGAGCTGTTCATTATCTCCAATATCTGAAGACTGAATCCACACTTGGCTTGCTACAGATACAGGAAGAAAACAGACTTTAGGAAACCAAACAGATAACATAATCATACCCATGCCAATTATCTTAACAAAAGAACATACACTTTATAATCAACATATTAACTCAATTCAGATCCTTCAACGGGTGAGTCCACACAAAACCATTTTATTGCAGAACAAAATCACAGGAAGCAATGTTTCTTTTTAAGACAAAGATCTTTCAAATAGCTAATATACAAAATGGTGTTTTCTGAGTGAGTAGGAGAAGTGCTTTCAAGATAACACATGGTTTTAAATGGCGGCCTAGTGGTTAGAGCGTTGGGCCAGTAAACCGAAAGGTTGCCGGATCGAATCCCCAAGCTATGAAAGGTAAATATGTCATTTCTAGACAAGGCACTGTTCCTAGGCCTTCAATGTAAATAAGAATTTGTTCTTAACCGACTTGCCTAGTTAAGCAGGAGGAGTGAGCTTCTTCCCTCCAGGAATGAAACCAAACTCAAGCTTTCATTGAGCAAGTTTCAACTTGTACTGTGGTTTTCACAGGACCCCACTTAGAAACGGTCTTTTAAGAAATGGAGAGGAAAAGGAAATAAAGATCCGTATCTCAGATAGAACCAAAGGGAGAGAGGGGATTCACAGGGGACCTGGGTGAAACTACTCTGAAGATATGTCTTCATCTGAGAGCAGCAGCCATCAATATGAAGAGGTAGGAGGGGGGTACTGAACCATTAGTGTCTGGGGGGTACTCCTGAACCATTAGTGTCTGGAAATACTCTGAACCATTAGTGTCTGGGGGTACTGAACCATTAGTGTCTGGGGGGTACTCCTGAACCATTAGTGTCTGGAAGTACTCCTGAACCATTAGTGTCTGGGGGGTACTCCTGAACCATTAGTGTCTGGGGAGTACTGAACCATTAGTGTCTGGGGTACTCCTGAACCATTAGTGTCTGGGGGTACTCCTGAACCATTAGTGTCTGGGGGGTGGGGAAGTGCTCCTGAACCATTAGTGTGTACTCCTGAACCATTAGTGTCTGTGTGTGTGTGTCTGGGGGGGGGTTTGGGGTACTCCTGAACCATTAGTGTCTGGGGGGTACTCCTGAACCATTAGTGTGTGTGTGTGTGTGTGTGTGAGGGGGGGATCCCACTGCTCTGTGAGTGCAGAATATTATTGATTTCAGATTAGCCTCAACTCTGTTGAAATGTATGCAATACCAATTGTCATATCTACTAGATTGGCAGAGTATATAGGCCAACTGTACTATATTATATACTATATATTATATAGAGTATATACTGGGAATAGTAGTATATAGGCCAACTGTACTATATTATATACTATATATTATATAGAGTATATACTGGAGTTCTATTAGAATAGTATTATATAGTAGTATATAGGCCAACTGAAGTAATGTACTGGAGTTATATTGGAATAGTATTATATAGTATTATGTAGGCCAACTGGTACCTCTTGAAGTAATGTACTAGGTTATATTAGAATAGTATTATATAGTAATATAGGCCAACTGTACTATATTATATACTATATATTATATTAGAATAGTATTATATAGTAGTATATAGGCCAACTGTACCATATTATATACTATATATTATATAGAGTATATACTGGAGTTATATTAGAATAGTATTATATAGTAGTATATAGGCCAACTGAAGTAATGTACTGGAGTTATATTGGAATAGTATTATATAGTAGTATATAGGCCAACTGGTATCTTGAGTAATGTACTGGAGTTATATTAGAATAGTATTATGTAGGCCAACTGGTACCTCTTGAATAATGTACTGGAGTTATATTAGAATAGTATTATGTAGGCCAACTGGTACCTCTTGAAGTAATGTACTGGAGTTATATTAGAATAGTATTATGTAGGCCAACTGGTACCTCTTGAAGTAATGTACTGGAGTTATATTAGAATAGTATTATGTAGGCCAACTGGTACCTCTTGAGTAATGTACTGGTTATATTAGAATAGTATTATGTAGGCCAACTGGTACCTCTTGAAGTAATGTACTGGGTTATATTGGAATAGTATTATGTAGGCCAACTGGTACCTCTTGAAGTAATGTACTGGTTATATTAGAATAGTATTATGTAGGCCAACTGGTACCTCTTGAAGTAATGTACTGAGTTATATTGGAATAGTATTATATAGTATTATGTAGGCCAACTGGTATCTTGAGTAATGTACTGGAGTTATATTAGAATAGTATTATGTAGGCCAACTGGTACCTCTTGAAGTATATACTGGAGTTATATTGGAATAGTATTATATAGTATTATGTGGCCAACTGGTACCTCTTGAAGTAATGTACTGGAGTTATATTAGAATAGTATTATGTAGGCCAACTGGTACCTCTTGAAGTAATGTACTGGAGTTATATTAATAGAATAGTATTATGTAGGCCCAACTGGTACCTCTTGAAGTAATGTACTGGAGTTATATTAGAATAGTATTATGTAGGCCAAACACAAGCCTCAGTTTATTGTCCATGTATGTTTCTGCAGCATTTATTTATGATTAACTGCAATTATATTCAAGTCTATTCTCCTTTTCTATTCCATTTTATTATATGTATATTTTTTTAATCTTTATTTAATTAGGCAAGTCAGCTAAGAACAAATTCTTATTGACAATGATGGCCTAGGAACAGTTGGGTTAACTGCCTTGTTCAGGGGCAGAATGACAGATTTTTACCTTGTCAGCTCGGGGTTCGACCCTGCAACCTTTAGGTTACAAGTCAACGCTCTAACAACTAGGCTACCTGCTGCCCCATTCTATTCCATTAAGTACACAGACCAAACAAACACACAGGTTTATTGACCTGTTATACAGTGACACCTACATACCTCTTTATTGTCCTGTTATATAGTGACACCTACGTACCTCTTTATTGTCCTGTTAAATAGTGACACCTACGTACCTCTTTATTGTCCTGTTATATAGTGACACCTCGTACCTCTTTATTGTCCTGTTATATAGTGACACCTACGTACCTCTTTTATTGTCCTGTTATATAGTGACACCTCATTTTCTTTATTGTCCTGTTATATAGTGACACCTCTTTATTGTCCTGTTATATAGTGACACCTACGTACCTCTTTATTGTCCTGTTATATAGTGACACCTACGTACCTCTTTATTGTCCTGTTATGATATAGTGACACCTACGTACCTCTTTATTGTCCTGTTATATAGTGACACCCTACGTACCTCTTTATTGTCCTGTTATATAGTGACACCCCTCGTACCTCTTTATTGTCCTGTTATACAGTGACACCTACGTACCTCTTTATTGTCCTGTTATATAGTGACACCTCTTTATTGTCCTGTTATATAGTGACACCCCTACGTACCTCTTTATTGTCCTGTTATATAGTGACACCTCGTACCTCTTTATTGTCCTGTTATACAGTGACACCTACGTACCTCTTTATTGTCCTGTTATATAGTGACACCTACGTACCTCTTTTATTGTCCTGTTATACAGTGACACCTCGTACCTCTTTATTGTCCTGTTATATAGTGACACCTCGTAACTCTTTATTGTCCTGTTATATAGTGACACCTCGTACCTCTTTATTGTCCTGTTATATAGTGACACCCTGCGTACCTCTATTGTCCTGTTATACAGTGACACCTACGTAACTCTTTATTGTCCTGTTATACAGTGACACCTACGTACCTCTTTATTGCCCTTCATGAACAGCATGACTGGACTCCTGTTGATGGTCGACTTCAACCTGGAGGTTATAAGGACAGTCCATAAGTCACACAATACAACGTGCCATCTTCCACGTGTGTGTGTGTGTGTGTGTATGTGTATAAGGTGTGTTTTACCTGTGCTCAGTGTGACAGCCTTGGGACAGGTCTTCTCAGCTCTCCAGATTCAGCTAGTTCCTACAAACAGGTATCAACACTGAGATGGGTCACTGGGTCACTGCAGAAGCCCTTCGTTCTACTGTACCTACACACTAACACACACACCTACAGTCTGAATCACACTAAAACACACACCTACAGTCTGAATCACACTAACACACACACCTACAGTCTGAATCACACTAAAACACACACACCTACAGTCTGAATCACACTAACACACACACCTACAGTCTGAATCACACTAACACACACACCTACAGTCTGAATCACACTAAAACACACACACCTAGTCTGAATCACACTAACACACACCTACAGTCAATCAAACTAAAACACACACTTACAGTCTGAATCACACTAACACACACACCTACAGTCTGAATCACACTAACACACACACACACACACACCTACAGTCTGGATCACACTAACACACACACACACACACCTACAGTCTGAATCACACAGCTACAGTCTGAATCACACTAACACACACCTACAGTCTGAATCACACTAACACACACACCTACAGTCTGAATCACACTAACACACACCTACAGTCTGAATCACACTAACACACACACCTACAGTCTGAATCACACTAACACACACACACACACACACACACACACACACACACACACACACACACAATACCGTTCAAAAGTTTGTGGTCACTTAGAAATGTCCTTGTTTTTAAAGAAAAGCTACATTTTTGCCCATTAAAATAACATAAAATTGATCAGAAATACAGTGTAGACATTGTTAATGTTGTAAATGACTACTGTAGCTGGAAACGGCAGATTTTTTATGGAATATCTACAGAGGCCCATCATCAGCAACCATCACTCCTGTGTTCCAATGACACGTTGTGTTAGCTAATCCAAGTTCATCATTTTAAAAGGCTAATTGATCATTAAAAAAACCTTTTGCAATTATGTTAGCACAGCTGAAAACGGTCGTCCTGATTAAAGAAGCAATAAAACTGGCCTTCTTTAGACTAGTTGAGTATCTGGAGCATCAGCATTTGTGGTTTCGATTACAGGCTCAAAATGGCCAGAAACAAATAACTGTCTTCTGAAACTCGTCAGTCGTCAGAAATTGCCAAGAAACTGAAGATCTCGTACAACGCTGTTCACAGAACAGCACAAACTGGCTCTAACCAGAATAGAACGAGGAGTGGGAGGCCCCGGTGCACAACTGAGCAAGAGGACAAGTGCATTAGAGTGTCTAGTTTGAGAAACAAGTCCTCAACTGGCAGCTTCATTAAATAGTACCCACAAAACACCAGTCTCAACATCAACAGTGAAGAGACGACTCCGGGATGCTGGTCTGATGTCCATAGACTCGTTACAACATCAACTCGCTACAAGTAGTTTTGTCCATCTGTGACCACGAGGAAGTGGTCTTGTCCGTCTGTGACCACAAGGAAGTGGTCTTGTCCGTCTGTGACCAGACTTGTCGTCTGTGACCACGAGGAAGTGGTCTTGTCCGTCTGTGACCACAAAGTGGTCTTGTCCGTCTGTGACCACAAGTGGTCTTGTCCGTCTGTGACCACAAGGAAGTGGTCTTGTCCGTCTGTGACCCACGAGGAAGTGGTCTTGTCCGTCTGTGACCACGAGGAAGTGGTCTTGTCCGTCTGTGACCACAAGGAAGTGGTCTTGTCCGTCTGTGACCACAAGGAAGTGGTCTTGTCCGTCTGTGACCACGAGGAAGTGGTCTTGTCCGTCTGTGACCACAAGGAAGTGGTCTTGTCCGTCTGTGACCACGAGGAAGTGGTCTTGTCCGTCTGTGACCACAAGGAAGTGGTCTTGTCCGTCTGTGACCACGGAAGTGGTCTTGTCCGTCTGTGACCACAGGAAGTGGTCTTGTCCGTCTGTGACCACGAGGAAGTGGTCTTGTCCGTCTGTGACCACGGGAAGTGGTCTTGTCCGTCTGTGACCACGAGGAAGTGGTCTTGTCCGTCTGTGACCACAAGGAAGTGGTCTTGTCCGTCTGTGACCACAAGGAAGTGGTCTTGTCCGTCTGTGACCACGAGGAAGTGGTCTTGTCCGTCTGTGACCACAAGGAAGTGGTGCTTGTCCGTCTGTGACCACAAGGAAGTGGTCTTGTCCGTCTGTGACCACAAGGAAGTGGTCTTGTCCGTCTGTGACCACAAGGAAGTGGTCTTGTCCGTCTGTGACCACGAGGAAGTAGTCTTGTCCGTCTGTGACCACGAGGAAGTGGTCTTGTCCGTCTGTGACCACGAGTGGTCTTGTCCGTCTGTGACCACGAGGAAGTGGTCTTGTCCGTCTGTGACCACGAGGAAGTGGTCTTGTCCGTCTGTGACCACGAGGAAGTGGTCTTGTCCGTCTGTGACCACAAGGAAGTGGTCTTGTCCGTCTGTGACCACGAGGAAGTGGTCTTGTCCGTCTGTGACCACAGGAAGTGGTCTTGTCCGTCTGTGACCACGAGGAAGTGGTCTTGTCCGTCTGTGACCACAAGGAAGTGGTCTTGTCCGTCTGTGACCACGAGGAAGTGGTCTTGTCCGTCTGTGACCACGGGAAGTGGTCTTGTCCGTCTGTGACCACGAGGAAGTGGTCTTGTCCGTCTGTGACCACAAGGAAGTGGTCTTGTCCGTCTGTGACCACAAGGAAGTGGTCTTGTCCGTCTGTGACCCGAGGAAGTGGTCTTGTCCGTCTGTGACCACAAGGAAGTGGTCTTGTCCGTCTGTGACCACAAGGAAGTGGTCTTGTCAAATCTGTGACCACAAGGAAGTGGTCTTGTCCGTCTGTGACCACAAGGAAGTGGTCTTGTCCGTCTGTGACCACGAGGAAGTGGTCTTGTCCGTCTGTGACCCGAGGAAGTGGTCTTGTCCGTCTGTGACCACGAGAAGTGTCTTGTCCGTCTGTGACCACGAGGAAGTGGTCTTGTCCGTCTGTGACCACGAGGGAAGTGGTCTTGTCCGTCTGTGACCACGAGGAAGTGGTCTTGTCCGTCTGTGACCACGAGGAAGTGGTCTTGTCCGTCTGTGACCACGAGGAAGTGGTCTTGTCCGTCTGTGACCCACGAGGAAGTGGTCTTGTCCGTCTGTGACCACGAGAAGTGGTCTTGTCCGTCTGTGACCACGAGGAAGTGGTCTTGTCCGTCTGTGACCACGAGGAAGTGGTCTTGTCCGTCTGTGACCACGAGGGAAGTGGTCTTGTCCGTCTGTGACCACGAGGAAGTGGTCTTGTCAATGTATTTATTTTTTTTTAAAATGTTTTTATTACCTTTATTTAGCCAAGTCAGTTAAGAACAAATTCTTATTTTCAATGACGGTCTAGGAACAGTGGGTTAACTGCCTGTTCAGGGGCAGAGCGACAGATTTGTACCTTGTCAGCTCGGGGGATTTGAACTTGCAACCTTCCGGTTACTAGTCCAACGCTCTAACCACTAGGCTACCCTGCCGCCCCATGCTGTCAATAGTGCTATCAACTGCTGAAACCAATGTAGTTCATTAGAAGGGTATCCTGACCAGGACTCAAACCCTGGTCTCTGTCATTCTAAAACCACTACATCAAAAGGCTCAAATCTCTTGGTGAGGTCTCTAGGTGTTATACCAGGTGTTATACCAAGGTGTTATACCAAGGTGTTCTACATACCAGGTGTTATACCAGGTGTTATACCAAGGTGTTATACATACCAGGTGTTATACCAAGGTGTTATACCAAGGTGTTATACCAGGTGTTATTCTTATCGGCAGACTCAATAGCCTCGGTTTTGGGATGACTGCCTTGCCTGGTTCACCAATTACTTTGCAGACAGAGTTCAGTGTGTCAAATCGGAGGGCATGCTGTCCGGTCCTCTGGCAGTCTCTATGGGGGTGCCACAGGGTTCAATTCTCGGGCCGACTCTTTTCTCTGTATATATCAATGATGTTGCTCTTGCTGCGGGCGATTCCTGATCCACCTCTCATGACGACACCATTCTATATACTTTCGGCCCGTCATTGGACACTGTGCTATCTAACCTCCAAAGAGCTTCAATGCCATACAGCACTCCTTCCGTGGCCTCCAACTGCTCTTAAACGCGAGTAAAACCAAATGCATGTTTTTCAACCGATCGCTGCCTGCCCCGCATGCCCGACTAGCATCACCACCCTGGATGGTTCCGACCTTGAATATGTGGACATCTATAAGTACCTAGGTGTCTGGCTGGACTACAAACTCTCCTTCAGACTCACATCAGAAACATCTCCAATCGAAAATCAAATCAAGACTGAAGCTTTCTATTCATAACAAAGCCTCCTTCACTCACGCCGCCAAGCTTACCCTAGTAAAACTGACTATCCTACCGATCCTCGACTTCGGCGATGTCATCTACAAAATGGCTTCCAACACTCTACTCAGCAAACTGGATGCAGTCTATCACAGTGCCATCCGTTTTGTCACTAAAGCACCTTCACCACCTACCACTGCGACTTGTATGCTCTAGTCGGCTGGCCCTCGCTACATATTCGTCGCCAGACCCACTGGCTCAGGTCATCTACAAGTCCATGCTAGGTAAAGCTCAAGCCTTATCTCAGTTCACTGGTCACGATGGCAACACCCATCCGTAGCACGCGCTCCAGCAGGTGTATCTCACTGATCATCCCTAAAGCCAACACCTCATTTGGCACCTTTCGTTCAAGTACTCTGCCTGTGACTGGGCAATTTTACTAAATAAGCTGAAGTTGGAGACTTTTATCTCCCTCACCAACTTCAAACATCAGCTATCCAAGCAGCTATCCGATCGCTGCAGCTGTACATAGTCTATTGGTAAATAGCCCACCCATTTCACCTACCTCATTCCCATACTGTTTTATTTATTTACTTTTCTGCTCTTTTGCACACAATATCTCTACCTGTACACTGACCATCTGATCATTTATCACCCCAGTGTTAAATCTGCAAAATTGTATTATTTGCCTACCTCCTCATGCCTTTTGCACACATTGTATATAGACTGCCCATTTTTTTCTGCTGTGTTATTGACTTGTTAATTGTTTACTCCATGTGTAACTCTGTGTTGTCTGTTCACACTGCTATGCTTTATCTTGGCCAGGTCGCAGTTGTAAATGAGAACTTGTTCTCCAACTAGCCTACCTGGTTAAATAAGTGTTCTCAACTAGCCTACCTGGTTAAATAAGGTGTTCTCCAACTAGCCCCTGGTTAAATAAAGGTGTTCTCCAACTAGCCTACCTGGTTAAATAAAGGTGTTCTCAACTAGCCTACCTGATTAAATAAAGGTGTTCTCAACTAGCCCTACCTGGTTAAATAAGGTGTTCTCAACTGGCCTACCTGGTTAAATAAAGGTGTTCTCAACTAGCCTACCTGGTTAAATAAAGGTGTTCTGAACTAGCTACCTGGTTAAATAAAGGTGTTCTCAACTAGCCTACCTGGTTAAATAAGGTGTTCTCAACTAGCCTACCTGGTTAAATAAAGGTGTTCTGAACTAGCCTACCTGGTTAAATAAAGGTGTTCTCAACTAGCCTACCTGGTTAAATAAAGGTGTTCTCAACTAGCCTACCTGGTTAAATAAAGGTGTTCTCAACTAGCCTACCTGGTTAAATAAAGGTGTTCTCAACTAGCCTACCTGGTTAAATAAAGGTGTTCTGAACTAGCCTACCTGGTTAAATAAGGTGTTCTCAACTAGCCTACCTGGTTAAATAAAGGTGTTCTCAACTAGCCTACCTGGTTAAATAAAGGTGAAATAAAAAAAAAAAAATAAAAAATACCAGGTGTTATACCAGGTGTTATACCAGGTGTTATACCAAGGTGTTATACCAAAGGTGTTATACCAAGGTGTTATACCAAAGGTGTTATACCAGGTGTTATACCAAAGTTATTTATTATTTTTTTTACAAGGTTACATTTATCATTTTTGTTGTTGTTGATGTTTGTTTTGTTTTCGCTCACTCGCCTCAGTTCTCTGGAAAAGAAAAATATGTGTTTAACATGACTCACCTTGACAATGTCCAGTCCCCCTCACGAGTTCTCCGTTAACGTAAACCTGAGGTAGGTGGGCCAGTTGGAGAAGGTCTTCAGCCCCCTCTCACTTCCTCGTCTGACAGGATGTCAAAACTGCTGAACTGGATAGCATGGTCCTTGAAAAGCGCCACTATCTGGCGGCTGAAACCTGGGTGATGGAGAAACACAGTGTGTTTGTAAACCTAGTATAAGACACGGCTGTTATACTGGATAGCATGGTACTTCAATAGAACTACAATCTGATGGCTGAAACCTGGGTGATGGGGAGAACACACACTGTGTTTGTAAACCTAGTATAAGACACGAGCTGTTATACTGGATGGCATGGTACTTCAATAGAACTACAATCTGATGGCTGAAACCTGGGTGATGGGAGAACACAGTGTGTTTGTAAACCTAGTATAAGACACGGCTGTATTACTGGATAGCATGGTCCTTCAACAGAACTACAATCTGACGGCTGAAACCTGGGTGATGAGGAGAACACAGTGTGTTTGTAAACCTAGTATAAGACACGGCTGTTATACTGGATAGCATGGTACTTCAATAGAACTACAATCTGATGGCTGAAACCTGGGTGATGGGGAGAACACAGTGTGTTTGTAAACCTAGTATAAGACACGGCTGTTATACTGGATGGCATGGTACTTGAAAAGCGCCACTATCTGTTATACTGGATAGCATGGTCCTTGAAAAGCGCCACTATCTGTTATACTGGATAGCATGGTCCTTGGCGCACTATCTGTTATACTGGATAGCATGGTCCTTGAAAAGCGCCACTATCTGTTATACTGGATAGCATGGTTGTGAAAAGCGCCACTATCTGTTATACTGGATAGCATGGTCCTTGAAAGCGCCACTCTGTTATACTGGATAGCATGGTCCTTGAAAAGCGCCACTATCTGTTATACTGGATATGGTCCTTGAAAAGCGCCACTATCTGTTATACTGAAATAGCATGGTCCTTGAAAAGCGCCACTATCTGTTATACTGGATAGCATGGTCCTTGGCATACTATCTGTTATACTGGATAGCATGGTCATGAAAAGCGCCACTATCTGTTATACTGGATAGCATGGTCCTTGAAAAGCGCCACTATCTGTTATACTGGATAGCATGGTCCTTGAAAAGCGCCACTATCTGTTATACTGGATAGCATGGTCCTTGAAAAGCGCCACTATCTGTTATACTGGATAGCATGGTCCTTGGCGCCACTATCTGTTATACTGGATAGCATGGTCCTTGGCGCCACTATCTGTTATACTGGATAGCATGGTCCTTGAAAAGCGCCACTATCTGTTATACTGGATGGCATGGTCCTTGAAAAGCGCCACTATCTGTTATACTGGATAGCATGGTCCTTGGCGCCACTATCTGTTATACTGGATAGCATGGTCCTTGAAAAGCGCCACTATCTGTTATACTGGATAGCATGGTCCTTGAAAAGCGCCACTATCTGTTATACTGGATAGCATGGTCCTTGAAAAGCGCCACTATCTGTTATACTGGATAGTATGGTCCTTGAAAAGCGCCACTATCTGTTATACTGGATAGCATGGTCCTTGAAAAGCGCCACTATCTGTTATACTGGATGGCATGGTCCTTGAAAAGCGCCACTATCTGTTATACTGGATAGCATGGTCCTTGAAAAGCGCCACTATCTGTTATACTGGATAGCATGGTCCTTGAAAGCGCCACTATCTGTTATACTGGATAGCATGGTCCTTGAAAAGCGCCACTATCTGTTATACTGGATAGCATGGTCCTGAAAAGCGCCACTATCTGTTATACTGGATGGCATGGTCCTTGGAAAAGCGCCACTATCTGTTATACTGGATAGCATGGTCCTTTGAAAAGCGCCACTATCTGTTATACTGGATAGCATGGTCCTTGAAAAGCGCCACTATCTGTTATACTGGATGGCATGGTCCTATCTGTTATACTGGATAGCATGGTCCTTGAAAAGCGCCACTATCTGTTATACTGGATAGCATGGTCCTTGAAAAGCGCCACTATCTGTTATACTGGATAGCATGGTCCTTGAAAAGCGCCACTATCTGTTATACTGGATGGCATGGTCCTTGAAAAGCGCCACTATCTGTTATACTGGATAGCATGGTCCTTGAAAAGCGCCACTATCTGTTATACTGGATAGCATGGTCCTTGAAAAGCGCCACTATCTGTTATACTGGATAGCATGGTCCTTGAAAAGCGCCACTATCTGTTATACTGGATGGCATGTGTGGGTGCAAATATAACACATAGACAAATGCATAAGATGTATAGAATAGCTGAACACTAAAAA
Organism: Oncorhynchus nerka; assembly: GCF_034236695.1. Lineage (NCBI taxonomy): Eukaryota > Metazoa > Chordata > Actinopteri > Salmoniformes > Salmonidae > Oncorhynchus > Oncorhynchus nerka. The sequence goes on along the minus strand of NW_027038024.1, from coordinate 12,476 downwards.
CAGACTACATGAAGGAAAGGTGACATAGCTGCCAGGATAGCTGGACATACCAAGGCCAGAGGGATATACAAAGGAGGGGGTCAGTCAAATGACTAACTGATGACCAATAGACATAGTTTGCATATTTTTAGGACGTAGAGATGCAGAAGGAATGACAGAGAAGACACATAGTCTGTTGCTCTGAGATAAAGACACACATACATAGTAACATATTGAGCTAAGTGCAGAGCCAAAGCATAGGGCTGTAAAATAGAGAAATGTATAGTATTTTTAGTATAGCTGGACATGCTAGAAACTGAGGAGACACATAGTCTGCTGATCCTAGATAATACACAAACAAAAGAATGCATTTAGCTAAGTGCAGGAACAAAGCAAGGGTCTTGTCATCATTATAATCTGATGGAAAGCAGGTATGAGCGTTATTGAGCTGAACCAGCAGGATGCACGGATTGGAATGAACGTAATTACATGTGGGATGGGCTCATATGCAATATGTGGATAAATACTGGAGCCAGGGCTCTGGAAAAGGGGTGTGTTTTTCGCGGGCACTCCGGCTTGCTATACTCTTGTATTAAAAGTCTATAATTGAATTCAAAAGTTCTTCATTGTGTCATATTTGAACCGATTTTCTACTACACATGGTCCTTGAAAAGCGCCACTATCTGTTATACTGGATAGCATGGTCCTTGAAAAGCGCCACTATCTGTTATACTGGATAGCATGGTCCTTGAAAAGCGCCACTATCTGTTATACTGGATAGCATGGTCCTTGAAAAGCGCCACTATCTGTTATACTGGATGGCATGGTCATGGCGCCACTATCTGTTATACTGGATAGCATGGTCCTTGAAAAGCGCCACTATCTGTTATACTGGATAGCATGGTCCTTGAAAAGCGCCACTATCTGTTATACTGGATAGCATGGTCCTTGAAAAGCGCCACTATCTGTTATACTGGATAGCATGGTCCTTGAAACGCCACTATCTGTTATACTGGATAGCATGGTCCTTGAAAAGCCCACTATCTGTTATACTGGATAGCATGGTCCTTGAAAAGCGCCGCTATCTGTTATACTGGATAGCATGGTCCTTGAAAAGCGCCACTATCTGTTATACTGGATAGCATGGTCCTTGAAAGCGCCACTATCTGTTATACTGGATAGCATGGTCCTTGAAAGCGCCACTATCTGTTATACTGGATAGCATGGTCCTTGAAAAGCGCCACTATCTGTTATACTGGATAGCATGGTCCTTGAAAAGCGCCACTATCTGTTATACTGGATAGCATGGTCCTTGAAAAGCGCCACTATCTGTTATACTGGATAGCATGGTCCAGAAAAGCGCCACTATCTGTTATACTGGATAGCATGGTCCTTGAAAAGCGCCACTATCTGTTATACTGGATAGCATGGTCCTTGAAAAGCGCCACTATCTGTTATACTGGATAGCATGGTCCTTGAAAAGCGCCACTATCTGTTATACTGGATAGCATGGTCCTTGAAAAGCGCCACTATCTGTTATACTGGATAGCATGGTCCTTGAAAAGCGCCACTATCTGTTATACTGGATAGCATGGTCCTTGAAAAGCGCCACTATCTGTTATACTGGATAGCATGGTCCTTGAAAAGCGCCACTATCTGTTATACTGGATAGCATGGTCCTTGAAAAGCGCCACTATCTGTTATACTGGATAGCATGGTCCTTGAAAAGCGCCACTATCTGTTATACTGGATAGCATGGTCCTTGAAAAGCGCCACTATCTGTTATACTGGATAGCATGGTCCTTGAAAAGCGCCACTATCTGTTATACTGGATGGCATGGTCCTTGAAAAGCGCCACTATCTGTTATACTGGATGGCATGGTCCTTGAAAAGCGCCACTATCTGTTATACTGGATAGCATGGTCCTGAAAAGCGCCACTATCTGTTATACTGGATAGCATGGTCCTTGAAAAGCGCCACTATCTGTTATACTGAATAGCATGGTCCTTGAAAAGCGCCACTATCTGTTATACTGGATAGCATGGTCCTTGAAAAGCGCCACTATCTGTTATACTGGATAGCATGGTCCTTGAAAACGCCACTATCTGTTATACTGGATAGCATGGTCCTTGAAAAGCGCCACTATCTGTTATACTGGATGGCATGGTCCTTAAAAGCGCCACTATCTGTTATACTGGATAGCATGGTCCTTGAAAAGCGCCACTATCTGTTATACTGGATAGCATGGTCCTTGAAAAGCGCCACTATCTGTTATACTGGATAGCATGGTCCTTGAAAAGCGCCACTATCTGTTATACTGGATAGCATGGTCCTTGAAAAGCGCCACTATCTGTTATACTGGATGGCATGGTCCTTGAAAAGCGCCACTATCTGTTATACTGGATAGCATGGTCCTTGAAAAGCGCCACTATCTGTTATACTGGATAGCATGGTCCTTGAAAAGCGCCACTATCTGTTATACTGGATGGCATGGTCCTTGAAAAGCGCCACTATCTGTTATACTGGATAGCATGGTCCTTGAAAAGCGCCACTATCTGTTATACTGGATAGCATGGTCCTTGAAAAAGCGCCACTATCTGTTATACTGGATAGCATGGTCCTTGAAAAGCGCCACTATCTGTTATACTGGATGGCATGGTCCTTGAAAAGCGCCACTATCTGTTATACTGGATAGCATGGTCCTTGAAAAGCGCCACTATCTGTTATACTGGATAGCATGGTCCTTGAAAAGCGCCACTATCTGTTATACTGGATAGCATGGTCCTTGAAAAGCGCCACTATCTGTTATACTGGATGGCATGTGTGGGTGCAAATATAACACATAGACAAATGCATAAGATGTATAGAATAGCTGAACACTAAAAACAGACTACATGAAGGAAAGGTGACATAGCTGCCAGGATAGCTGGACATACCAAGGCCAGAGGATATATACAAAGGAGGGTCAGTCAAATGACTAACTGATGACCAATAGACATAGTTTTGCATATTTTTAGGACGTAGATGCAGAAGGAATGACAGAGAAGACACATAGTCTGTTGCTCTGAGATAAAGACACACATACATAGTAACATATTGAGCTAAGTGCAGAGCCAAAGCATAGGGCTGTAAAATAGAGAAATGTATAGTATTTTTTTAGTATAGCTGGACATGCTAGAAACTGAGGAGACACATAGTCTGCTGATCCTAGATAATACACAAACAAAAGAATGCATTTAGCTAAGTGCAGGAACAAAGCAAGGGTCTTGTCATCATTATAATCTGATGGAAAGCAGGTATGAGCGTTATTGAGCTGAACCAGCAGGATGCACGGATTGGAATGTAACGTAATTTACATGTGGGATGGGCTCATATGCAATATGTGGATAAATACTGGAGCCAGGGCTCTGGAAAAGGGGTGTGTTTTCGCGGAGCACTCCGGCTTGCTATACTCTTGTATTAAAAGTCTATAATTGAATTCAAAGTTCTTCATTGTGTCATATTTGAACCGATTTTCTACTACACATGGTCCTTGAAAAGCGCCACTATCTGTTATACTGGATAGCATGGTCCTTGAAAAGCGCCACTATCTGTTATACTGGATAGCAAGGTACTTTAATAGAACTACAATCTGATGGCTGAAACCTGGGTGATGGGGAGAACACTGTGTTTGTAAACCTAGTATAAGACACAGCTGTTATACTGGATAGCATGGTCCTTCAACAGAACTACAATCTGATGGCTGAAACCTGGGTGATGGGGAGAACACAGTGTTTTGTAAACCTAGTATAAGACACGGCTGTAGTACTGGATAGCATGGTCCTTCAACAGAACTACAATCTGACGGCTGAAACCTGGGTGATGGGGAGAACACAGTGTGTTTGTAAACCTAGTATAAGACACGGCTGTTATACTGGATAGCATGGTCCTTCAACAGAACTACAATCTGACGGCTGAAACCTGGGTGATGGGGAGAACACAGTGTGTTTGTAAACCTAGTATAAGACACGGCTGTTATACTGGATAGCATGGTCCTTCAACAGAACTACAATCTGATGGCTGAAACCTGGGTGATGGGGAGAACACACTGTGTTTGTAAACATAGTATAAGACACGGCTGTTATACTGGATAGCATGGTCCTTCAACAGAACTACAATCTGACGGCTGAAACCTGGGTGATGGGGAGAACACAGTGTGTTTGTAAACCTAGTATAAGACACGGCTGTATTACTGGATAGCATGATACTTCAACAGAACTACAATCTGACGGCTGAGGAGAAATCAACGGGTTGTTAGTTCAATGTTATTGTATGTTAATACCCCATAATGACATCACAATACCCCATAATGACATCACAATACCCCATAATGACATCACAATACCCCATAATGACATCACAATACCCCATATGAACAACAGAGTCAGAATATCAAAATCAGGTTGTTAGTTCAATGTTATTGTATGTTCATAGGAACAACAGTCAGGATATTAAATCAGGTTGTTAGTTCAATGTTATTTTATGTTCATAGGAACAACAGTCAGGATATTAAATCAGGTTGTTAGTTCAATGTTATTGTATGTTAATAGGAACAGAGTCAGGATATTAAATCAGGTTGTTAGTTCAATGTTATTGTATGTTAATAGGAACAGAGTCAGGATATTAAATCAGGTTGTTAGTTCAATGTTATTGTATGTTAACAGGAACAGAGTTAGAATATTAAATCAGGTTGTTAGTTCAATGTTATTGTATGTTCATAGGAACAACAAGGTCAGGATATTAAGTAGGACATAATTGCAGATGAGTTTGGTCAGCAGCATGTTTGTTACCCTCATATAAAAGGGCCATTTGGAAACACATGAACATGACCTGAAGTTAAAGCTAAAATAAAGATGGTCCCAAACTCTGAGCCTGGTATCATCACATTCATTTTAAGTAATACAAAGTGTGTATATACATACATAGAGTGGGGAGAACCAGTATTTGATACACTGCCGATTTTGCAGGTTTTCCTACTTATACAAAGCATGTAGAGGTCTGTAATTTTTACCATAGGTACACTTCAACTGTGAGAGACGGAATCTAAAACAAAAATCAGAAAATCACATTTGTATGATTTTTAAGTAATTTCCCAAGAACACAGTGGCCTCCATCATTCTTAAATGGAAGAAGTTTGAACCACAAAGACTCTTCCTAGAGCTGACGCTCAGCCAAACTGAGCAATCAGGGAGAGAGCCTTGAGGTCAGGGAGGTGACCAAGAACCCAATGGTCACTCTGACAGAGCTCCTCTGTGGAGATGGGAGGACCTTCAGAAGGACAGCCATCTCTGCAGTACTCCCACCAAATCAGGCCTTTATGGTAGAGTGTCCAGATGGGGGCGGCAGGGTAGCCTAGTGGTTAGAGCGTTGGACTAGTAACCGGAAGGTTGCGAGTTCAAACCCGAGCTGACAAGGTACAAATCTGTCGTTCTACCCCTGAACAAGGCATTTAACCCACTGTTCCTAGACCAGTTAACCCCACTGTTCCTAGACCAGTTAACCCACTGTTCCTAGACCAGTTAACCCACTGTTCCTAGACCAGTTAACCCACTGTTCCTAGACCAGTTAACCCACTGTTCCTAGACCAGTTAACCCACTGTTCCTAGACCAGTTAACCCACTGTTCCTAGACCAGTCAACCCACTGTTCCTAGACCAGTTAACCCACTGTTCCTAGACCAGTTAACCCCACTGTTCCTAGACCAGTTAACCCACTGTTCCTAGACCAGTTAACCCACTGTTCCTAGACCAGTTAACCCCACTGTTCCTAGACCAGTTAACCCACTGTTCCTAGACCAGTTAACCCACTGTTCCTAGACCAGTTAACCCCACTGTTCCTAGACCAGTTAACCCACTGTTCCTAGACCAGTTAACCCACTGTTCCTAGACCAGTTAACCCACTGTTCCTAGACCAGTTAACCCACTGTTCCTAGACCAGTTAACCCCACTGTTCCTAGACCAGTTAACCCACTGTTCCTAGACCAGTTAACCCACTGTTCCTAGACCAGTTAACCCACTGTTCCTAGACCAGTTAACCCACTGTTCCTAGACCAGTTAACCCACTGTTCCTAGACCAGTTAACCCACTGTTCCTAGACCAGTTAACCCACTGTTCCTAGACCAGTTAACCCACTGTTCCTAGACCAGTTAACCCACTGTTCCTAGACCAGTTAACCCACTGTTCCTAGACCAGTTAACCCAATGTTCCTAGACCAGTTAACCCACTGTTCCTAGACCAGTTAACCCACTGTTCCTAGACCAGTTAACCCACTGTTCCTAGACCAGTTAACCCACTGTTCCTAGACCAGTTAACCCACTGTTCCTAGACCAGTTAACCCACTGTTCCTAGACCAGTTAACCCACTGTTCCTAGACCAGTTAACCCACTGTTCCTAGACCAGTTAACCCACTGTTCCTAGACCAGTTAACCCACTGTTCCTAGACCAGTTAACCCACTGTTCCTAGACCAGTTAACCCACTGTTCCTAGACCAGTTAACCCACTGTTCCTAGACCAGTTAACCCACTGTTCCTAGACCAGTTAACCCAATGTTCCTAGACCAGTTAACCCACTGTTCCTAGACCAGTTAACCCACTGTTCCTAGACCAGTTAACCCACTGTTCCTAGACCAGTTAACCCACTGTTCCTAGACCAGTTAACCCACTGTTCCTAGACCAGTTAACCCACTGTTCCTAGACCAGTTAACCCACTGTTCCTAGACCAGTTAACCCAATGTTCCTAGACCAGTTAACCCACTGTTCCTAGACCAGTTAACCCACTGTTCCTAGACCAGTTAACCCACTGTTCCTAGACCAGTTAACCCACTGTTCCTAGACCAGTTAACCCACTGTTCCTAGACCAGTTAACCCCACTGTTCCTAGACCAGTTAACCCACTGTTCCTAGACCAGTTAACCCACTGTTCCTAGACCAGTTAACCCACTGTTCCTAGACCAGTTAACCCACTGTTCCTAGACCAGTTAACCCACTGTTCCTAGACCAGTTAACCCACTGTTCCTAGACCAGCTAACCCACTGTTCCTAGACCAGCTAACCCCCACTGTTCCTAGACCAGTTAACCCACTGTTCCTAGACCAGTTAACCCACTGTTCCTAGACCAGCTAACCCACTGTTCCCAGGCCGTCATTGAAAATAAGAATTTGTTCTTAACTGACTTGCCTAGTTAAATAAAGTTAAAAAGAAGAAAGAAAAAAAAGAAAAAAATGGAAGCCTTTTATGGCCAGACGGAAGCCACTCCTCAGTAAAAGACACATGACAGCCCGCTTAGTTTGCCAAAAGGCACCTAAAGGAGTCAGACCATGAGAAACAAGAATCTCTGGTCTGATGAAACCAAGATTGAACTCTTTGGCCTGAAAGCCAACCATCACATCTGGAGGAAACCTTCCACCATCCCTACGGTGAAGCATGGTGGTGGCAGCATCATGCTATGGGGATGTTTTTCAGCGGCAGGAACTGTGAGACTAGCCAGGATCGAGGGAAAGATGACAGGAGCAAAGTACAGAGAGATCCTTCATAAAAACCTGTTCCAGAGTACTCAGGACCTCAGACTGGGGCGAAGGTTCACCTTCCATCAGGACAATGACCCTAGGCACACGGACAAGACAACACAGAAGTAGCTTCAGGACAAGTCTCTGAATGTCCTTGAGTGGCCCAGCCAGAGCCCGGACTTGAACCCGATTGAACATCTCTGGAGAGACCTGAGATTAGCTGTGCAGCGACACTCCCCATCCAACCTGACAGAGCTTGAGAGGATCTGCAGAGAAGAATGGGAGAAACTCCCCAAATACAGGTGTGCCAAGCTTGTAGGGTCATACCAAAGAAGACTTGAGGTTGTAATTGCTGCCAAAGGTGCTTCAACAAAGTACCGAGTAAAGGGTCTGAATACTTATAAAGTACTGAGTAAAGGGTCTGAATACTTATAAAGTACCGAGTAAAGGGTCTGAATACTTATAAAGTACCGAGTAAAGGGTCTGAATACTTATAAAGTACCGAGTAAAGGGTCTGAATACTTATAAAGTACAGAGTAAAGGGTCTGAATACTTATAAAGTACCGAGTAAAGGGTCTGAATACTTATAAAGTACCGAGTAAAGGGTCTGAATACTTATAAAGTACCGAGTAAAGGGTCTGAATACTTATAAAGTACAGAGTAAAGGGTCTGAATACTTATAAAGTACCGAGTAAAGGGTCTGAATACTTATGTAAATATGATCCGTTTTTTTTTATGTTTAATAAATTAGCAAAAGTTTCTAAACCTGTTTTTGCTTTGTCATTATGGGGTATTGTGTGTAGATTGATAGGAAATGAGACATTCTTTTTGTTGTCAATTTTAGAATAAGGCTGTAACTTACAAAATGTGGGAAAAGTCAAGGGGTCTGAATACTTTCCAAATGCAGTGTCTCTACTACTGACATGGGTCCACATTGGCATGGACAGGATCACTGTTTAAATATGAGGTAGATATGTGTGTTTGATACATGAGTGTGAGTCAGTGTTTGAGAAGAGACTGTGACAGAGGGAAATAGACAAGATGGAAACGAGGGTGGAGGGAGAGAACGAGAGAGAGAAAGAATGAGAGAGGGGAAAGAGGGAGAGAGGAGAAAGAGAGGGAGAGAGGAGAGAGAGAGAGGAGAAAGAGGGAGAGAGGAGAAAGAGGGAGAGAGGAGAAAGCGGGAGAGAGGAGAAAGCGGGAGAGAGGAGAAAGCGGGAGAGAGGAGAAAGAGAGGGAGAGAGGAGAAAGAGGGAGAGAGAGAGAAAGCGGGAGAGAGGAGAAAGCGGGAGAGAGGAGAAAGCGGAGAGAGGAGAAAGCGGGAGAGAGGAGAAAGCGGAGAGAGGAGAAAGCGGGAGAGAGGAGAAAGCGAGGAGAGAGGAGAAAGCGGAGAGAGGAGAAAGCGAGGAGAGAGGAGAAAGCGGGAGAGAGGAGAAAGCGAGAGAGGAGAAAGAGAGGAGAAAGCGGAGAGAGGAGAAAGAGAGGAGAAAGCGGAGAGAGGAGAAAGAGAGGAGAAAGCGGGAGAGAGGAGAAAGAGAGGAGAAAGCGGGAGAGAGGAGAAAGAGAGGAGAAAGCGGGAGAGAGGAGAAAGCGGGAGAGAGGAGAAAGCGAGAGAGGAGAAAGCGGGAGAGAGGAGAAAGGGGAGAGAGGAGAAAGCGAGAGAGAGGAGAAAGAGAGGAGAAAGCGGGAGAGAGGAGAAAGAGAGGAGAAAGCGGAGAGAGGAGAAAGAGAGGAGAAAGCGGGAGAGAGGAGAAAGAGAGGAGAAAGAGAGGAAGGGGTAGAGAGGAGAAAGAGAGAGAGGAGAGAGGAGAAAGAAGAGAGAGAGGAGAAAGAGGGAGAGGAGAAAGAGAGAGAGGAGAGAGGAGAAAGAGGGAGAGGAGAAAGAGAGAGAGGGAGAGAGGAGAAAGAGGGAGAGGAGAAAGAGAGAGAGGAGAGAGGAGAAAGAGGGGCAAAAGAGAGAGAGGAGAAAGAGGGAGAGGAGAAAAAGAGAGAGAGAAGAGAAAGAGGGAGAGAGGAGAAAGAGAGGGAGAGAGGAGAAAGGAGAGTGAGCGAGCGATCAAGAAAGAAAGCGAGAGAGGCAGAGAAAAAGAGAAGAGAACAGAAAGAGAGAACAGGAGTAGAGGAGGGGGTGATATGTTGCCTGCATGTAGAGCCTGCAGTGAAACTCTCATTCTGATACTCCATTCATTCATGGGGGAATTCATTATAAAACAGCTAGAGGCCCCTAACTAATGGTTATTCAGCTACATGCCACTATATTAACTTGTTTCTACTACACCAGGCCCAGCTGCTTTCTCTGGCTAGAGGCTCTCTATCCTAGACCCAGACGCACGATTGATTGGCGAGCGGTTGTTGCTCCCTCTCCTTCTCCTAAAGGGTCAGGGGGTCGCGCACCGCAGACACACCATACAGCTCCAGGAAAAAGGAACATAAAAAAAGCTGATTTCTTATTTCAAGGAAAGTTAGGTTATTATGCGCACACACACACAGAGACACACACAGAGACACACACACACACGCACACACACGAGACAAACACACAGAAACACAAACGCACACACACACGCACGCATACTCAGACACAGACACACTCAGACACAGACACACTCAGACGCACACACACACACACACACACACACACACACACACTCAGACACACACTCAGACACACACACACTCAGACACACACACTCACAGACACACACACACGCACAAAGAGTGTGTAATGTGTTAGGAGCATGTGTTTAACATGGTGTATGAGTGTGTAACCTTTAAATTCAGGTTTCGAGGGCTTCTTTAAAGAACTAGCAAGGTCGCAGTCACAGCCTCACGTGGCTTGGTGGGGATTACATTAAACGAGAGTTCACAAACACTACAACTTGGCTTCTTTATAAAGATGAAAAATATTTAGAGATACATTTCAGGATGAGGTGAAAAATAACTAATGGGTTTAGATTTTAAACTCAAATGTTTCAGATGTTTGCAAACTGCCTTGAACCTGATACTGATACTGAACCTGATACTGAACCTGATCCTGATACTGAACCTGATACTGAACCTGATAATCAGCGGCGTGGTTGGGAACCTCAACCCCTTACAGTGTAATGTCCTCCTCCACCACCAGGCCTGCCTCTCCACCACCACCAGGCCTGCCTCTCCTCCTCCACCACCAGGCCTGCCTCTCCTCCTCCTCCACCACCAGGCCTGCCTCTCCTCCTCCTCCACTACCAGGCCTGCCTCTCCTCCACCACCACCAGGCCTGCCTCTCCTCCACCACCACCAGGCCTGCCTCTCCTCCACCACCACCAGGCCTGCCTCTCCTCCTCCACCACCAGGCCTGCCTCTCCTCCTCCACCACCAGGCCTGCCTCTCCTCCTCCACCACCAGGCCTGCCTCTCCTCCTCCTCCACTACCAGGCCTGCCTCTCCTCCTCCTCCACTACCAGGCCTGCCTCTCCTCCACTACCAGGCCTGCCTCTCCTCCACTACCAGGCCTGCCTCTCCTCCACCACCAGGCCTGCCTCTCCTCCACTACCAGGCCTGCCTCTCCTCCACTACCAGGCCTGCCTCTCCTCCACCACCAGGCCTGCCTCTCCTCCACCACCAGGCCTGCCTCTCCTCCACTACCAGGCCTGCCTCTCCTCCACCACCAGGCCTGCCTCTCCTCCACCACCAGGCCTGCCTCTCCTCCTCCTCCACCACCAGGCCTGCCTCTCCTCCTCCTCCACCACCAGGCCTGCCTCTCCTCCTCCTCCACTACCAGGCCTGCCTCTCCTCCACTACCAGGCCTGCCTCTCCTCCACCACCACCACCAATCCCCCTGTCTTTCTCTAATTACCAGGCCTGGTCCCTGTGTGTTTTCCACAGCGGGAGCCTGTTCATGAAGACCACACCCCCACACTCTCTCTCTTTACCACAGCGGGGTTCCTGGGGGGATCCCTTCATGAAGAGCATGCAGGGTGCTGCGTTGATCAGTTTCTTCAGACGCTCATTAAGGTCCTCTTTAGGGGCTCCGCCCTGGCCCGCCCAGCTCCCCGAGCTGACCGACAGCCTCTGGACCTTACTGGTCAGCTCTGGGGCATGAGCGCCGTCCAGCCTGTCAATCTTCTGGCCACCCTGAGACCCACCAGAGGATGGGGGAGAAAGGAAAATAACATTAATATTTTAACGTAATGGTTTTTCTTTCTGTTTGCATGTTTGTATTATTCTAGAGGAGGAGGTTTGAGAGAGAGAGAGATCCAAGACAGAGAGAGAGGCCGAGAAAAAGAGAGCCGAGAAAGAGATTCAAGGACAGGCGTCCTCTCCCAGTTTAATGTTTGGCATGTTAAATCATCAGTGAAGTGATGTGATGGTACTGACTGTGGAGAAGCTATATAAACTAGGTTATTATGGTACTAACTGTGGAGAAGCTGTAAACTAGGTTATTATGGTACTAACTGTGGAGAAGCTATAAACTAGGTTATTATGGTACTGTGGAGAAGCTATAAACTAGGTTATTATGGTACTGTGGAGAAGCTATATAAACTAGGTTATTATGGTACTGACTGTGGAGAAGCTATAAACTAGGTTATTATGGTACTAACTGTGGAGAAGCTATAAACTAGGTTATTATGGTACTGTGGAGAAGCTATAAACTAGGTTATTATGGTACTGACTGTGGAGAAGCTATAAACTAGGTTATTATGGTACTGACTGTAGAGAAGCTATATAAACTAGGTTATTATGGTACTGACTGTGGAGAAGCTATATAAACTAGGTTATTATGGTACTGACTGTGGAGAAGCTGTAAACTAGGTTATTATGGTACTAACTGTGGAGAAGCTGTAAACTAGGTTATTATGGTACTAACTGTGGAGAAGCTATATAAACTAGGTTATTATGGTACTGTGGAGAAGCTATAAACTAGGTTATTATGGTACTGACTGTGGAGAAGCTGTAAACTAGGTTATTATGGTACTA
>NW_027038023.1:0-7500 GCF_034236695.1 Oncorhynchus nerka | reverse complement strand
GTGGTAATAGTAGTGTAATAGTAGTAGTAGTAGCAGTAGTAGCTGTGGTAGTAGTAGTGTAATAGTAGTAGTAGTAGCAGTAGCAGCTGTGGTAGTAGTAGTGTAATAGTAGTAGTAGTAGTAGTAGCAGCTGTGGTAGTAGTAGTGTAATAGTAGTAGTAGTAGTAACAGTAGCAGCTGTGGTAGTAGTAGTGTGATAGTAGTAGTAGTAGCAGCTGTGGTAATAGTAGTGTAATAGTAGTAGTAGTAGTAGTAGCAGCTGTGGTAGTAGTAGTGTAATAGTAGTAGTAGTAGTAGCAGTAGCAGCTGTGGTAGTAGTAGTGTGATAGTAGTAGTAGTATCAGCTGTGGTAATAGTAGTGTAATAGTAGTAGTAGTAGCAGTAGCAGCTGTGGTAGTAGTAGTGTAATAGTAGTAGTAGTAGCAGTAGCAGCTGTGGTAGTAGTAGTGTGATAGTAGTAGTAGCAGCTGTGGTAGTAGTAGTGTGATAGTAGCAGCTGTGGTAGTAGTAGTAGTAGTAGTAGTAGTAGTAGTGTGATAGTAGCAGCTGTGGTAGTAGTAGTGTGATAGTAGCAGCTGTGGTAGTAGTAGTGTGATAGTAATAGTAGTAGTAGTAGCAGTAGCAGCTGTGGTAGTAGTAGTGAGATAGTAGCAGTAGCAGCTGTGGTAGTAGTAGTAGTAGTAGTAGTAGTAGTAGTGTGATAGTAGCAGCTGTGGTAGTAGTAGTGTGATAGTAGCAGCTGTGGTAGTAGTAGTAGTAGTAGTAGTAGTAGTAGTGTGATAGTAGCAGCTGTGGTAGTAGTAGTGTGATAGTAGCAGCTGTGGTAGTAGTAGTGTGATAGTAGCAGCTGTGGTAGTAGTAGTGTGATAGTAGCAGCTGTGGTAGTAGTAGTGTGATAGTAGCAGCTGTGGTAGTAGTAGTGTGATAGTAGCAGTAGCAGCTGTGGTAGTAGTAGTGTGATAGTAGCAGTAGCAGCTGTGGTAGTAGTAGTGTGATAGTAGTAGTAGTAGCAGTAGCAGCTGTGGTAGTAGTAGTGTGATAGTAGCAGCTGTGGTAGTGGTAGTGTGATAGTAGCAGTAGCAGCTGTGGTAGTGGTAGTGTGATAGTAGCAGTAGCAGCTGTGGTAGTGGTATAGCATTGGGGAGTGCCATTGGACAAACAGCATGGTGTCACTCCCTGAAGGCCTGTCATTATACAACATCAATACACATCATTAACATGGATCACCTTCAAATGAGGACTGCAGGAGTGCAGGAGTGCAGGAGTGCAGGAGTGCAGGAGTGCACGGCTAACCTTGACTATTAAGGAAAATATCAATATTGCAAGCTCGTATAACACGTTGTGCATAATCAGGCATGGGGGACTATGGGGATGCTGATGAAGATGCAAGCTATACGTCTCGACCGCTGGCCGCTAAAGATAAACCTGGAGCTAACAAATGGCACCCTATTCCTTTATAGTGTACTACTTTCAGCCGGAGAACCTAGGATGACTCCCAAATGGCACCTATTCCCTTTATAGTGTACTACTTTCAGACAGAGAACCTAGCATGACTCCCAAATGGCACCCTATTCCCTTTATAGTGTACTACTTTCAGACGGAGAACCTAGCATGACTCCCAAATGGCACCCTATTCGCTTTACAGTGTACTACTACTTTCAGACGGAGAACCTAGTTTGACTCCCAAATGGCACCCGATTCCCTTTATAGTGTACTACTTTCAGACGGAGAACCTAGGATGACTCCCAAATGGCACCCGATTCCCTTTATAGTGTACTACTTTCAGACGGAGAACCTAGGATGACTCCCAAATGGCACCCTATTCGCTTTACAGTGTACTACTACTTTCAGACGGAGAACCTAGGATGACTCCCAAATGGCACCCTATTCCCTTTATAGTGTACTACTTTCAGACGGAGAACCTATGATGACTCCCAAATGGCACCCTATTCCCTTTACAGTGTACTTACTACCTTTGACCAGTGCCCACACAGGGACCACTGGGATCTGGTCAAAAGTAGTGCACTCTATAGGAGATATGTTGCTATTTGAGAGAGTCACCGTCCTGTAGGTTTTTAGCTCCAACCTAATCTAGCGAGCCTGATTGTAATAATTAGCTGGTTGATAAGCAGAACCAGGTTAGTTACACCTGGAGTTGGGTGAAAACCTACAGGGAGGTGATGCTCTAGGCCTCCTTGGTTGGGGACAGATCATCCACAAACAGTAGACGTTTTGACTTGACAGAGTCTAGTATGTTGAGGCTGGGTGCTGCAGACTTATAGTGCCCTCGCCAACTCATTGACACTGAGTATACCAAACATTAGGAGTACTTTCCTAATATTGAGTTTTATGGCCAATTTTATCTGAACACTTGTTGTTTGTGTACATTGACTGTATAATATCGCATGTTTTTAATCCAACACCACTTTCCTTCAATTTATATAGCAGACCCTCATGTCAAAATGAGTCAAAAGCTTTTTAGAAATCAACAAAGCATGAGAAGACTTTGCCTTCGTTTTGTTTTGTTTGTCAATAAGGTTGTGCAGGGTTGGGTTAGGGTTAGGGTCAGGGTTAGGGTTAGGGTTAGGACCTAACCTGACCCTAACCTATATCCCACCTAGTTATTGAGGTGACTTTGTCGGTTGACAATCCTGGGTTCAAATCCACGGTGATTTTAAAAGTGTAAGTTGAATATGGTGACCAATTTGCTGTGAGAAATTGGGTCTGCTGATGATAATGCAAAGGTTGCTGTTAACGTATAGTTATTGGTAGTTATTGGGGTTGAATTTGTTTCCACTTTTGTGGAGATCAGACCTTGGTTAAAAATATTGGGAAGATGCCAGAGCTGAGGATGATGTTAAAGCGTTTTGATGTATAGCCAATTGAATTTTGTAGTCTGTTTATTTATCATTTCATTTAGGATACCATCAACCCCACAGGCCTCTTTGGGTTGGAGGGTTTGTATTTTATCCTGTAGTTCATTCAATGTAATTGGAGAAACCAGTGGGTTCTGGTAGTCTTTAATAATTGATTCTAAGATGTGTAATTGATCATGTATTAGCTGTTTGTTGTTTGTTGTAGAGCCAATCAGATTGGAGAAGTGGTTTATCCATACATCTCCATTTTGAATAGAG
This sequence comes from Oncorhynchus nerka, assembly GCF_034236695.1. Lineage (NCBI taxonomy): Eukaryota > Metazoa > Chordata > Actinopteri > Salmoniformes > Salmonidae > Oncorhynchus > Oncorhynchus nerka. The sequence continues at coordinate 4,366 of NW_027038023.1, read as the reverse complement.
CTTCGTGTTGTTGTTTGTTTAGAGTTTTCCAATTTTCCCAAGTGGTTAGATTCTATGGATTCTTCAATTACATTGAGCTGAGTTCTGAAGTCCTTTTTCTTAGTGTATTTCTGTACTGTTTTAGTGTTTCACCATAATAAAGGTCTTGGGGGTCTCTGTGTATTTGATTGGATAGGTTTCTCATTTCTTTCTTATTTCTTTCTTAGGTGTTTTCTCTCTCTCTCTCTCTCTCTCTCTCTCTCTCTCTCTCTCTCTCTCTCTCTCTCTCTCTCTCTCTCTCTCTCTCTCTCTCTCTCTCTCTCTCTCTCTCTCCCTCTCTCTCTCTCTCTCTCTCTCTCTCTCTCTCTCTCTCTCTCTCTCTCTCTCTCTCTCTCTCTCTCTACCTCCATCTCTCTCTCTCTCTCTCTCTCTCTCTCTCTCTCTCTCTGATGCAAAGACAAGTAGCCCAATGATTCATTCAAAAACTAGAGTGCAATGGACAAAAATTAACCAACTTTCTGAAGAGTCAACAACAACATGGGAAAGCCCGGTGCATCAGGGCTCGGGGAAAGCCTCAGGCCAGTCGCTCATCCCCATCAGGGCTCCCGGAAAGCCTCCCAGGCCAGTCCGTCAGCCCCATCAGGGCTCGGGAAAGCCTCCAGGTCAGTCGCTCATCCCCATCAGGGCTCGGGAAAGGCTCCAGGCCAGTCGCTTAGCCCCATCAGGGCTCCCGGAAAGCCTCCAGGCCAGTCGCTCAGCCCCATCAGGGCTCGGGAAAGCCTCCAGGCCAGTTGCTCATCCCCATCAGGGCTCCGAGAAAGCATCAGGCCAGTCGCTCATCCCCATCAGGGCTCCTCGGGCCAGTCGCTCAGCCCCATCAGGGCTCGGGAAGCCTCCAGGCCAGTCGCTCAGCCCCATCAGGGCTCCGGGAAGGCTCAGGCCAGTCGCTGGCCCCATCGTCGGGAAAGCCTCCCAGCCCCCCCATCAGGGCTCCGGAAAGCCTCCAGGCCAGTCGCTCAGCCCCATCAGGGCTCCGGGAAAGCCTCCAGGCCAGTCGCTCCAGCCCCATCAGGGCTCGGGGAAAGCCTCCAGGCCAGTCGCTCATCCCCATCAGGCCCAAAGCCTCCCAGGCCAGTCGTTCATCCCCATCAGGGCTCCGGGAAAGCCTCCAGGCCAGTCGCTCAGCCCCATCAGGGCTCGGGAAAGCCTCAGGCCATTCGCTCATCCCCATCAGTGGGCTGCTTGGGCCAGCTGTTTGAGCTCTCTAACAGCTGGTTGTTGTTTTAAGTGAAGACTGGAAAGCAGCAGGAAAGGTTGTTGTTATGTCGACCAGTAAATGCTAAGGCAAGAATGGGTGTGCAAATCAGATAATTAAAAAGTAAAGATTCTTGGCACAATTACGACATCATGGAATAGGCTACCTTGAATATCAGACATTTCCTCCAGGGACTTTGGTCCTTGAAAAGCCATTGAAGTTATGGAAGTTCTACTGCTACAATATAGTTATTCTGTGATTACATTTTGATCAGCTTTTATGACAGATGTAGGCGCTTTGGTTTTGTTTCCCTCAATTGACAGGTGTTTTCACTAGTCAGCTAGTTGAAACTTTGTTGTAGACTTAGACCATCCAATTAAGTTGTTTTTCTATTTTAAAAAAAAAGTCAGATTTTTAGAGCGAAACCTGAAAATATGAGCAAATCAAGTCGTTCTCCTGAGAATGTGGTTTTCTGTCCTCTAGAGGATTTGACAGAAAGAAAAGGACACATGGCACTTTGACATCTGCAATAAATAAATGTTCACTTTATTTCAACAGTCTGTTTTATTTGCTGTTACAGTAAATCTATTCAAATCAATGTAAGAACACAAGGGCATGCTAATGTAAAAGACAGCCAGTCATTTAAGCCTGGTTTTGTATGGAATTCAGGCATATTATGGGACACAGGCCAGTCATTATCAATTATTAAAAAAAATGTGTGCGACCAAATCATTTGCTGGTGCCACCAACTGAAAAAGTGCAAAAAAATGATTTAGAACCACCTACATGTTATAAACTCAGCAAAGAAGAAACGTCCCTTTTTCGTGACTCTGTCTTTCAAAGATCATTTGTAAAAATCCAAATAACTTCACAGATCTTCATTGTAAAGGGTTTAAACACTGTTTCCCATGCTTGCCCAATGAACCATTAACAATTAATGGACATGCACCTGTGGAACGGTCGTTAAGACACTAACAGCTTACAGACGGTAGACAATTAAGGTCACAGTTATGAAAAATAAGGACACTAAAGAGGTCTTTCTACTGACTTTGAAAAACACCAAAGAAAGATACCCAGGGTCCCTGCTCATCTGCGTGAACATGCCTTAGCCATGCTGCAAGGAGGCATGAGGACTGCAGATGTAGCCAGGGCAATAAATTACAATGTCCGTACTGTGAGACAAATTCAAATCAAAAAAACAAACCATTTGCTAGCTACATTTTTTCCTCATTGGACTTGCATATTCAATGTAATTGCGTCATGATTGCAAGGTGCGATATCTTTTCCAACTGTCCTGGCTGATATCTTTTCCAACCGTCCTGGCGATATCTTTTTCAACCGTCCTGGCGATATCTTTTCCAACCGTCCTGTGATATCTTTTCCAACCTTCCTGGCGATATCTTTTCCAACCGTCCTGACGATATATTTTCCAACCGTCTGTGATATCTTTTCCAACCGTCTGACAATATCTTTTCCAACCTTTTCCAACGTCCTGGCGATATCTTTTCCAACCGTCCTGACGATATCTTTTCCAACCGTCCTGACGATATCTTTTCCAACCGTCCTGACGATATCTTTTCAACACGTCCTGGCTTGATATCTTTTCCAACTGTCCTGGCTGATATCTTTTCTACGTTAGTTTGTTTAATGCAATTCTAACCAATCAGAAATGAGTGCTGTGGGATATATACTGCATATACCAGTCAAGCGTTTGGACACACCTTCTCATTCAATGGTTTTTCTTTTCTACATTGTAGAATAATAATGAACACATCAAAACTATGAAATAACACATACGGAATCAAGTAGTAACCATAAAACTCAAACAAATCAAAATATATGTGATTGTGGAGGCCAGGTCATCTGATGCAGCACTCCATCACTCTCCTTCTTGGTCAAATAGCCCTTACACAGCCTCGAGGTGTGTTTTAAGTCATTGTCCTGTTGAAAAACAAATGATTGTCCCACTAAGCACAAACCAGATCGAATGGTGTATCGCTGTGGTAACACAGTGATTGGAAACAAAAAATCTCAAATTTTGACTCATCAGACTAAGGACAGATTTCCACGGTCTAATGTCAATTGCTCGTGTTTCTTGACCCAAGCAAGTCTCTTCTTCTTCTTATTGGTGTCCTTTAGTTGTGGTTTCTTTGCAGCAATTCGACCACGAAGGCCTGATTCCTCTGAACAGTTCATGTTGAGATGTGTCTGTTTGAACTCTGTGAAGCCATTTTTTCGTCTTCAATCTGAGATGCAGTTAACTCTAATGAATTTATCCTCTGCAGCAGAGGTTACTCTGGGTCTTCTTTTCTTGTGGTGGTCCTCATGAAAACCAGTTTCATCATAGAGCTTGATGGTTTGTTACTGCACTTGAAGAAACTTGCAAAGTTCTTGAAATGTTCTGTATTGACTGACCTGTATGTCTTAAAGTAATGATGTACTGTCATTTGTCTTTGATTATTTGAGCTGTTCTTGCCATTATGGACTTGGTCTTTTACCAAATAGGGCTGTCTTCTGTAGCCACCACCCCTACCTTGTCCCAACACAACTGATTGGCTCAAACATATTAAGAATGAAAGAAATTCCACAAATGAACTTTTAACAAGGCACACCTGTTAATTGAAATTAATTCCAGGTGACTATCTTGTGAAGCTGGTTGAGAGAATGCCAAAGAGTGTGCAAAGCTGTCATCAAGGCAAAGGGTGGCTACTTTGAAGAATGATTGTACTCAAATGGTTCTATGGTCAGTGTGTACTCCAATTGTTCTATGGTCAGTGTGTACTCAATGGTTCTATGGTCAGTGTGTATCCAATGGTTCTATGGTCAGTGTGGTTCTACTCCAATGGTTCTATGGTCAGTGTGTACTCCAATGGTTCTATGGTCAGTGTGTACTGGTTCTATGGTCAGTGTGTGTACTCCAATGGTTCTATGGTCAGTGTGTACTCAATGGTTCTATGGTCATGTGTTCAATGGTTCTATGGTCAGTGTGTACTCAATGGTTCTAATGCTATGGTCAGTGTGTAATGGTTCTGGTTCTATGGTCAGTGTGTACTCCAATGGTTCTATGGTCAGTGTGTACTCAATGGTTCTATGGTCAGTGTGTACTCCAATGGTTCTATGGTCAGTGTGTAC